>NC_060122.1:198075779-198378809 GCF_021461395.2 Schistocerca americana | reverse complement strand
GTGCATAACTTTCTTTCATGATTTCTTAGTTCATCAAGTGTTACCGATGATTAAATTATGTTCTGTGCAAATTTTTACCAAGTATTTTTCTCTTTCAGTTCATTTCCTGGTTCATATTTTCTTATAATTTTTCCTTATTTTCCTTTCAGTCACCCATCATATTAACTTCACTATGTGTGTAAGTTGCTCTATCTCGTATTCTTTAAACATCTCTTCAGCAACTGTAGAGGTAGTTGGCGTATAAACTTGTAGTACTGAGGTAGGTGTTGGCTCTGTGTTTGTGGTGGCTATGATAATGCGTTAACTATGTTGTTTCCAGCAGCTTGCGGGCATTCCTGATTTCTTATTCATTATAAAGCCTACTCCTGCGTTACCCCTATTTGATTTTGCGTTTATTATCATCTACTGTTTGACCAGAAGTCCTGCTCTTCCTGCCATAGCACTCCAATGATTCTCATTATATGTAACTTCAATCTATCCATTTCCTTTCTCTTATTTTATCACCTGTACAGTGCAAATTTTCTTTTTCCGGATTACGTCATCCGCCTGTAGGTCCAATAATGAGACTACTTTACCTCTGGAATATTTTACCTGAGAGGCAGCATCATCATTAACCTATATATTGTTGGTACATACTCTTGAAGAAAAAAATGACGGCTGTATTTTCTCCTTGCTTTCATTAGTCTGTAGAATCGGCGCAGGAGGGACATGTTAGTATCTCTTGGCCGTCGATCAATTACATAGGCTAATGACCCTGCAGATAATGAAAAGGCTACTGCCCCTCTTGAGGAATCACGTATTAGTCTGGCCTCTCCACAAAGAGCCATTTGTTGTAGTTGCCCCTGCAGTATGGCTGTCGGTATCGTTGAGGCACACCAGTCATCCCACCTAGACGAAGTCCATGATGCATTCAGAAATTTATATATTATGGATGAAAAGTTGATAAAGAGGTGTAATTCTTCACAATGTTGTCAAACGTGGAACAGATATTATGTAAATGGAAAGTAACTGTCCTTACCTTATTACGTCAGTTAGTGTGTTTCATTTTTTACCATGTGGCTAAAGCTCCTATGTTTAACGATGAACAGGGACGCCAATCTGTATAATCCCCTTTTTACTATTAGGCCATATTTCGGCAATATTTTGTTAGTGCCTGAGTCACTGCCACGGTGTGGCACTTGTTACTGTGATCTATAGTACAGTTATCGACGTATTGCACTGTATCAACGCTTCACGCTAATTTTAGTATGTATTAATAGTGTTAACCAGTTGTGAATTATCCCGCAATGCATTGCGCCTTACACGTTTTCTTTGCCTTTAACGCGACCTAATGACGGTTTAGACCGAAACGCGTTAAAGGAGAAATCTACGTACTGCATTCAGACAAAATTTTTATGTTTACGTGCTAAGAATGATCGCTGTCCTCCTTGAGGATCTCCTGCCCCTTCAGTGTCAATACTGCTTGATTAGTTACGTAGATACCCATACAATATTTAGCATTACTCTACGAAATCACATTTTAAAAAGGACTACACCTTAGGCAACAACTTTCAGAATCTACAATGAGGTTACAAAAGTCGTGGGATACCCCACCATGAACCATGGACCTTGCCGTTGGTGGGGAGGCTTGCGTGCCTCAGCGATACAGATGGCCGTACCGTAGGTGCAACCACAACGGAGGGGTATCTGTTGAGAGGCCAGACAAACATGTGGTTCCTGAAGAGGGGCAGCAGCCTTTTCAGTAGTTGCAGGGGCAACAGTCTGGATGATTGACTGATCTGGCCGTGTAACATTAACCAAAACGGCCTTGCTGTGCTGGTACTGCGAACGGCTGAAAGCAAGGGGAAACTACAGCCGTAATTTCTCCCGAGGACATGCAGCTTTATTGTATGATTAAATGATGATGGCGTCCTCTTGGGTAAAATATTCCGGAGGTAAAATAGTCCCCCATTCGGATCTCCGGGCGGGAACTACTCAAGAGGACGTCGTTATCAGGAGAAAGAAAACTGGCATTCTACGGATCGGAGCGTGGAATGTCAGATCCCTTAATCGGGCAGGTAGGTTAGAAAATTTAAAAAGGGAAATGGATAGGTTAAAGTTAGATATAGTGGGAATTAGTGAAGTTCGGTAGCAGGAGGAACAAGACTTTTGGTCAGGTGATTACAGGGTTATAAATACAAAATCAAATGGGGGTAATGCAGGAGTAGGTTTAATAATGAATAAAAAAATAGGAGTGCGGGTTAGCTACTACAAACAGCATAGTTAACGCATTATTGTGGCCAAGATAGACACAAAGCCCATGCCTACTACAGTAGTACAAGTTTATATGCCAACTAGCTCTGCAGATGATGAAGAAATTGATGAAATGTATGACGAGATAAAAGAAATTATTCAGGTAGTGAAGGGAGACGAAAATTTAATAGTCATGGGTGACTGGAATTCGGTAGTAGGAAAAGGAAGAGAAGGAAACATAGTAGGTGAATACGGATTGGGGGGAAGAAATGAAAGAGGAAGCCGCCTTTTAGAATTTTGCACAGAGCATAACTTAATCATAGCTAACACTTGGTTCAAGAATCACGAAAGAAGGTTGTATACCTGGAAGTATCCTGGAGATGCTAAAAGGTATCAGATAGATTACATAATGGTAAGACAGAGATTTAGGAACCAGGTTTTAAATTGTAAGACATTTCCAGGGGCAGATGTGGATTCTGACCACAATCTATTGGTTATGAACTGCAGATTGAAACTGAAGAAACTGCAAAAAGGCGGGAATTTAAGGAGATGGACCCTGGATAAACTGAAAGAACCAGAGGTTGTACAGAGTTTCAGGGAGAGCATAAGGGAACAATTGACAGGAATGGGGGAAAGAAATACAGTAGAAGAAGAATGGGTAGCTCTGAGGGATGAAGTAGTGAAGGCAGCAGAGGATCAAGTAGTTAAAAAGACGAGGGCTAATAGAAATCCTTGGGTAACAGAAGAAATATTGAATTTAATTGATGAAAGGAGAAAATATAAAAATGCAGTAAATGAAGCAGGCAAAAAGGAATACAAACGTCTCAAAAATGAGATCGACAGGAAGTGCAAAACGGCTAAGCAGAGATGGCTAGAGGACAAATGTAAGGATGTAGAGGCTTGTCTCACTAGGGGTAAAATAGATACTGCCTACAGGAAAATTAAAGAGACCTTTGGAGAGAAGAGAACCACTTGTATGAATATCAAGAGCTCAGATGGCAACCCAATTCTAAGCAAAGAAGGGAAGGCAGGAAGGTGGAAGGAGTATATAGAAGGTTTATACAAGGGCGATGTACTTGAGGACAATATTATGGAAATGGAAGAGGATGTAGATGAAGATGAAATGGGAGATAAGATACTGCGTGAAGAGTTAGACAGAGCACTGAAAGACCTGAGTCGAAACAAGGCCCCGGGAGTAGACAACATTCCATTAGAACTACTGATGGCCTTGGGAGAGCCAGTCATGACAAAACTCTACCATCTGGTGAGCAAGATGTATGAGAAAGGCGATATACCCACAGACTTCAAAAATAATGTAATAATTCCAGTCCCAAAGAAAGCAGGTGTTGACAGATATGAAAATTACCGAACTATCAGTTTAATAAGTCACAGCTGCAAAATACTAACGCGAATTCTTTACAGACGAATGGAAAAACTGGTAGAAGCGGACCTCGGGGAAGATCAGTTTGGATTCCGTAGAAATGTTGGAACACGTGAGGCAATACTAACCTTACGACTTATCTTAGAAGAAAGATTAAGAAAAGGCAAACCTACGTTTCTAGCATTTGTAGACTTAGAGAAAGCTTTTGACAACGTTAACTGGAATACTCTCTTTCAAATTCTGAAGGTGACAGGGGTAAAATACAGGGAGCGAAAGGCTATTTACAATTTGTTCAGAAACCAGATGGCAGTTATAAGAGTCGAGGGGCATGAAAGGGAAGCAGTGGTTGGGAAAGGAGTGAGAAAGGGTTGTAGCCTCTCCCCGATGTTATTCAATCTGTATATTGAGCAAGCAGTAAAGGAAACAAAAGAAAAATTCGGAGTAGGTATTAAAATTCATGGAGAAGAAGTAAAAACTTTGAGGTTCGTCGATGACATTGTAATTCTGTCAGAGACAGCAAAGGACTTGGAAGAGCAGTTGAACGGAATGGACAGTGTCTTGAAAGGAGGATATAAGATGAACATCAACAAAAGCAAAACGAGGATAATGGAATGTAGTCAAATTAAATCGGCTGATGCTGAGGGGATTAGATTAGGAAATGAGACACTTAAAGTAGTAAAGGAGTTTTGCTATTTAGGGAGTAAAATAACTGATGATGGTCGAAGTAGAGAGGATATAAAATGTAGACTGGCAATGGCAAGGAAATCGTTTCTGAAGAAGAGAAATTTGTTAACATCGAGTATAGATTTAAGTGTCAGGAAGTCGTTTCTGAAAGTATTTGTATGGAGTGTAGCCATGTATGGAAGTGAAACATGGACGAGAACCAGTTTGGACAAGAAGAGAATAGAAGCTTTCGAAATGTGGTGCTACAGAAGAATGCTGAAGGTAAGGTGGGTAGATCACGTAACTAATGAGGAGGTATTGAATAGGATTGGGGAGAAGAGGAGTTTGTGGCACAACTTGACTAGAAGAAGGGATCGGTTGGTAGGACATGTTTTGAGGCATCAAGGGATCACAAATTTAGCATTGGAGGGCAGCGTGGAGGGTAAAAATCGCAGAGGGAGACCAAGAGATGAATACACTAAGCAGATTCAGAAGGATGTAGGTTGCAGTAGGTACTGGGAGATGAAGAAGCTTGCACAGGATAGAGTAGCATGGAGAGCTGCATCAAACCAGTCTCAGGACTGAAGACCACAACAACAACAACAACAACAACCTGCTGATAGTGTTTTGGACTTCTTTTTCCTTGGTGTTGCAGCAACTGGATGTGTCATGGACTTAAAAAGTCGTAAGTCCCCTGAGAAATATTGCCTTTGGTGCCTCTATAGCCGTCCGTAACTGCCAAGGTGTTGCCAGTGTAAGATTTTATGCACGAACTGACCTCTCGATTACGTCCCATAATTTTTCGATGGTATTCGTCCCGGGAGATCGCCCGAGTGGTCCAGAATTGTCTTCGAACCAATCACAAACAGTTGTGGTCCTGTAACATGACGAATTGTCATCCATAAAAATTCAAACGTTGTTTGTGAACATGAAGTCCATGAATGGCTGCAAATGGTCTCCAAGTATGTGAACATAACCGTTTACAGTCAATGATCTGTTCAGTTGGTGCTCAAGACCCAGACTATTCGATGTGGAGCCACCACCAGCTTACACAGCGCTTTGTTGATAACTTGAACCACAGCTTCAGGGAGTCAGCGCCACACTCGAACCCTATCGTCAGCTCTTACGAACAGAAATCGTCTCTCATGTGACCACGCGATAGTTTTCCAGTGTTCTAGGGTCCAACCAATATGGTCACGAGCCCAGGAGAGGCGCTGCGGACGATGACGTGGTTAACAAAGGCACTCAAGTCGATCTTCTACTGCAATAGCCCATTGGCGCCAAATTTCTCCGCGCTGTCCTAACGGATACGTTTGTCGTGCGTCCCATATTGATTCCTGCGGTTATTTCACTCATTGTAGCTTGTCATTAGCATCGACATCTCCACGCAAACGCCACTGCTCTCGGTCGTTAAGTGATGGCCGTCGTCACTGCGCTGTCTTTCGTGAGAGGTAGTGCCTGTAATGTGCTATTCTCGGCACTCTCTTGACAATGGGGATCCCGGAATACTGAATTCTCCACCTATTTCCGAAATGGAATGCCCCATGCGTCTAGCCCCAACTACCATACCACCTTCGAAGTCTGTTAATCCCGTCATGCGGCCATAATCACGTTGGAAGCTTTTTCACATGTATCACGTGTGTACAAATGACACTGCCCTTTTGTTCCTTTTGTACGCAATAACACAGACGTCTGTATATGTGCATATCGCTATCCAATGATCTTGGTCATCTCAGTGCAAGTAGACCAGACACAAATGTTGCTACTCCTAGAAGACAAAATACTAATACCACGTAATACAGCTTCTAGCTTTGATATCGAACCAGGTGGCCCAGTGATTAGCACACTGGACTCGCATTCAGGAGGACGACGACTCAAACCGCATCCGGCCATCTTGATTTAGGTCTTCCGTGATTTGTATAATATCGCTTCAGAAAAATGCCACCATGGTTCCTTTGAAAGGTCACGGTCGAATTCCTTCTCCATGTAAGTAGCCTGATTGTATGTTGGCAGCGCTATAAACTGCGTTAATGTCGCTGACAGCGCTCGGGACCCTCGGCAAGAGATCCTGTGGTTGGACGGATTAGCAGATAGCGAGTGGATAGGGAAAAGAATGGACTTGATATTCTTAGTGAAGACTCTGGTTGGCAGAACATGCATTGTAAAGTGAGATGAAATTATAATGTATGAGGATGTCGGAATGGTTGATAATGTTTGGGCAATGGAATTATTGACATCTATATAAATTTTTGGAACTGGATGTCACATGAATAAGGTAAAATTTTCTAAAAATATTGTTTGCTCTTTAACAAAATCTTTCTTTCGCTAACCACATGCCTCCCAGCATTGGTCTATGGTAGTTAGAATCTTTTTGTTCAGCTGGCTGTTGTTGCTACTTGCTGTAATTGCTGTAGTTCGTGTTATGAAGATTTTCTGTGAGGTAAGTGACATATGAGAAAGAATGGGGTTTCCGCTATCGAGATTCGTGATTGAAATGAGTTTAGACAATTAACAGAGTTTCATATTTCTTTAATTTCATATTTTTTGAATTTGTATTATTGTTGGGATTTCTTACAATTCAGGGCCGTTCTTCAGTGTTGATTATTGGAAGTCATGATGTCAATGTATCGCATTCAGATTTCGTTGGGCTTGTATATTGTGGGTAACTAATGAATGGGTTAAGTTTGAGTTGTCTTTGTCAGGGAAAATTCTGTAGGTCAATGTTTAATAAAAAAAGTAATTAAATAGGTAGTTTCATCCATCCTTCCCTAATACGAGCTTGTGGTCCGTCTCTAATTACCTCGTTGTCGACAAGACGTTAAACACAAATCTCCTCCTCCTCCCTCTAGCCTAGCTAATGGTCTGAGTTCTTCGATGAAATCGCCATATCCAGCCACAGCCACTCGTTGATAAATATATTACGTGTAGCTACCAAATGTCGAGGATTTTTATTACTACGTTTCGCATTGTTCCAAATAGAAGCACACAGTTTACATGCTGTTAAAATCAGTTGATCTATGGGGCCAGTAGAGGCGCAATAGGCTGTATGAAGGTTCATCAAAGTTGGAACATAAATTGTCCAATCACATTAACGTGACCGCCTGCCAAAAGTCTGAATTCCAGCTTCTGCAGTGCGATCCGCTCGAGACTTGCAGGAAGAAAGCCAATGAGATTCTGGGAAGGTACCAATAGAGATGTGGAATCATGCAAACTGCAGTACTGTGGTCAGCTGTTCTAGGTTTCTCAGTTGAGGATCCGTGGTGTGAACAGCCCACTCAACGTGGTCCCACAGATTCTCGATTGTGTTTTAATTCGGTGTGTTTGGTGGCAAGGAGTTTATGGTATATTACTGTCCATGTGACATGTTGCGTTGTGCTGCTCGTAGATACCATTGTGCCGAGGAAAAACAAAAAGCATGTAAGGGTGGACGTGGTCTAGATGCATACTTGTGTTGTTCCACTGCGCCTTCCAGAACGAAAAGATCACCCAGGAACAGCTACCAAAACATTCCCCCGATTATGACACTCCCTCCTTTGGCTTGGACCTCTTCGACGATTGATACAGGGTATTGTCTTCGAGACGTTTTATATTGATTCATCTGAAAAGTCCACCTACTGCCACTCAGTGGACGTGCAGTTGTGGAACTGACGTGCTAGTTCCAGCCTTCGTCGCCGGTGAACAGCAGTCAGCATGAGTGCATCAAACAGGAGCCTGCTGTGGAGGTCCCATACACAGCAGTGTTCGCTCAACACTGTTGATACTCCTTGGTTCACCTGGGTGATTACTTACTAAACAGCTGCAACTAGATTTGTTCTTACACATCTCTGCAATGTTGTTTACCTGTGTCATCTGCGGCCCTCAGTGCACCAATGTGCTCCAGTGCCGATCTCGGGTAGCGCTATTTTGCCATGCATGGTACACTTTAATCATGATGGCATGCGAACATTTCACGAACTTCCGCGGTTTGGAAATGATTCCACCATTGGAGGACAGAAAAATGGCTCCGTTTCCACATTACGACAATAACTGGACTGTCTTCCGCGTCCCCCCCCCCCTCCCGAAACGCTTCATATACCCTTCACCTCTAGTGCTGCCACCTGCCGTCTGTGACGTCGAATACAGGTGGTGGTCACATTATTCTGACTGAATTGTGTATATGCAGCCCAATGGAAAATGGCTTTTGTCGTATTGGAAGATTGGAGTGTTCACAGCCTACCAATCAAGAAGTAGATGAAGGAGCAACACTTCATCAAGGAGGAAATCTAAATAAGTCACCCAGCTTACATTCATGCTATCCCAGCGATTCTCAACTGTGAGGGACGATCCCCCCCCCCCCCCCCCCCCCCCCCACTAACTTAGTGTGGAGCAAGCACATATTAAGGAGAAACAAAAAATATTAATTCAAAAACTGAGTAATTCAAAGAAAAGCAGAGAAAAACACATTCTGACATAGCAAAAATTAAAGTTTACTTTTGCAGTGATGTAATGCACTAATAAATAGGCCTGTTTAGTTATTATATTAACATCTTACCTCATTTTTCTTCCTGTCTACATTTTTTCAGCGGTCTACCACTAAAGGTATCCGAGTTGCAGCTCGAGACGTGGTGGTGCGTAATGTAACTATAATGGTGCATAAGAAACAGTGTGCTGTAAAAGAATTTCGAATTTGAAGAGTTCGTCCACACATGGAACACCCTCATCTTCAGCATGACAATGCCACACCTCAATCGAACTCTATTACATCTGCAACAATCCACCACCTTATGTTCACTGTCCTCGATTATCCTCCGTACCCTCCTAAGTTAAGCCCATTCCATTTTCATTTGTTTCCAAAACTGAAAGAACACCTTCGACGACTTCACTTTTGTAGTGTCGAAGAAGTATAAGTAGAAGTACCGTTATATCTCCGCCAACAGACATTCTACAGTGACACTATTAACAACCCGGTCTCTCGTTGGGACAAATATGTCCATCAATAGGGTGATTATGTTGAAAGATAAATATGTAGACATGAAGAATAAAGATGTCGAGTGTTAATAAATTTTCTTTTATTTAAGAAGCTGTAAGAGTTTTCACATAAAATTTTTGGAGGCACTAATTACCAGCACACCCTCTGTGGTGTCACCGCCAGACACCACACTTGCTAGGTGGTAGCTTAAATCGGCCGCGGTCCATTTAGTACATGTCGGACCCGCGTGTCGCCACTGTGTGATCGCAGACCTAGCGCCACCACAAGGCAGGTCTCCAGATACAATAGAGCACTCGCCCCAGTTGTACGGACGACATTGCTAGCGACAATACGGACAAAGCCTTCCTCTCATTTGCCGAGAGACAGTTAGAATAGCCTTCTGCTAAGTCCATGGCTATGACCTAGCAAGGCGCCAATTGTAACAGTGCATGTATCTTACGAGTCTCATTTGTATAGTCCAGAGAGATGTATCACAAGGAGTAAATAAAGTTAAGTATATTCCAGCTACGTACTTTTCGTGCTACCATTCAATAGTTATCCTGTTCCAGACTTCACGCCCGTCTGCGTTAGATAGCGTGCCTATCGGCCCCCTCAAAATAACACTGTGTCGGCACTTCTGTCGACACATCACCCTCATATCTTCAAAGCAACCTGTCCAGAAGTCCAGTTTCGTAAAGTTAGATGGTTGAAAACGGTAATTGTATGCTCTTGCTTTCAACGCACAAATCTCATCATCCACTGCTGCGCATAAATCAAAGAGCGGTTTATTGCTAAATTGTCTTTTTATATCAGCATTTTCCATGAAATCCATTAAGATTTCTTCTGTGGCAGTGGAGAAACCTTCAGGAGTATTTTCAAATCAGTCCCTAACCCACTCGTAATTTGCTATTAAGTTTTGTCGTCGTAGTGGATCGGTTTTAAGAAACAGCAATAAATATAGGTATTCTTAATAGTTTGTAAGGCTTATGACTATATAGAATTACTGTAAAAACACTCAAAGTACATTATACAGTGGGAAATCCAGGATGGAATAATGATATTATTATGAAAAGCATAGACTGCTACTCACCATATAGCGGAGGTTCTGAGTCGCAGACAGGCACAACGAAAAGACTTTCAGCCACATAAGCTTTCAGCCAAAAAGTTCTTCATCAGAATCTCTCTCTCTCTCTCTCTCTCTCTCTCTCATACACACACACACACACATACACACACACACACACACACACACACACACACAAATGCAACTCACATATACATGAGCACAGTCTCTGTCTGCCAAGGCCAGATTGTGAGCAGCAGCGATGCAATTTGTGTCGTTGGGATAAGGACGAGATTGAGGCAGAGGACCTCCTGACCCCCACCACCCAGGTTGCTTCTCCTATGATGCACTGCTGCTCGACGTCTGGCCTTGGCAGCTAGAGACTGTGGTCATATGTATGTGAGTTGCATTTGCAAGAGTGTGCGTGTTTGTGCATATGTTTTCTGAGACTGATGAAGGCCTTTTTGACTGAGAGCTTACTTGATTGACAGTCTTTTTATTACGCCTATCTGCGACTCAGCATCTCCACTATATGGTGAGTAGCAATTTCTTGTTTCCATAATATTGTCAGTAAATATAGGACAGAGTTGGCCAAAATTGGGTAGGTGGCTCAAAATGGGTATGCACTTATTTCTGTGACCGCTCGTGCTATCTTGCGAATAAAATCAGAACTGTCAAAGAGTGCCATCTATTGATGTATGTGTTGAGTTTCGGGAGCGTAGGACGTGATGGTGTTTCGAAGATTTCGATCGGAATTTCTTTAATTCTGTGCACAAGTGTGTCGTGAATGTAATCCTGTTCTACTTTACTTTATACTTTGGTAAGTATACATACTTATTTGCTAAGTACGCGTGCTTATTTAGTGTTATTTGGCACACGTTTTAATGTTAAAGCGAATCTCTCAATGTTTATATTTGGTTTAAAAATACCATTGTTCCTTTTTCTGGAGCTGAGGGGACGAACTCGGGCATTTTCAAGAGGGGTAAATTCGGGCAATACACGGATTTATCTCACCATTTAAAATCCTTCTGAACGGTAAACGTCTGTGCCTATCAAGTTAAAATCTGTGCAAAATGCACTTGCGTTGTAGTAGAAGCTATGTAGACGTTATTTCTGGCTGCATACAGGTTTTTTTAGAAACTGTAAATATAGATATTGTCTAGCTAAACATAGATTTTTTCCAATACATATGTGGAGGAACTATTAGAGGAAAACGACGCGACAGAACTGCTCTGAAAGGAATGAGGCAAATGCGATACAAGAAGTTGTTGAGCGGAAAATGGGTTACAAGAGACTTTAATATTCCTCACTAAACCTTGGAAGAAAGAGTCAAGAAAGCACACCAGTAAGCACTCACGCCCTTTTTAACAGCTGCAAAGCGGTTAGTCGGCTCCGCATAATTTTCTCTAATGAACAGGAAATGGAAACTGTGAATCAAATATTATTTTTGGAGCAAAGGTTGTTTGGCCTGACATTGTTTGACCTGCGCAGACTAGCTTTTGAACTCCCTGGAAAGAATTGCATTAATCGTAATGTTAATAAGGATAGACCATTGACAAGAAAGAACTGGATATATGTGTTTCTGGCAAGACATCGATAACCATCGCTGAGAAACCCAGAGAAAACGCCACTGGTACTTGCTAAAGGTTTCAGTCGTAACACGGTAGGAAATTTCTGCTCGAATCAGCCTACAAAGAGCATAACATTTGACCAACAAATACTTACAACGTTGACGAAACAGGAATTATGACATTTCGAAGCAAACCATTCAAGGTCCTCGCTCTGTGAGGCAAGAAACAAGTAGTGTGTTTAGCGTCCGCAGAACGAGGAATTCTTGTAACTGTAGAGATATACATGAGCGCATCATGTCAATTTAGGCCTCCCATATGTTTTCCCGTGGAAAAAGAGAGAACCAGCTGCTAATGGATGGATCAGTTCATAGCTGTTTTGCGTACTATCATGAAAGTGGGTGGATCAACAAAGACAGTTTCTTTTATCGCTCCCACAAGTTTTCTAGACCCTAAAAAAAAAAAAAAAAATGGGTCAAATGACTCTGAGCACTATGGGACTCAACTGCTGAGGTCACTAGTCCCCTAGAACTTAGAACTAGTTAAACCTAACTAACCTAAGGACATCACACACATCCATGCCCGAGGCAGGATTCGAACCTGCGACCGTAGCGGTCTCGTGGTTCCAGACTGCAGCGCCAGAACCGCGCGGCCACTTCGGCCGGCGTCTAAACCCTCAGAAACCAGGTCAATATTGTTGATTTTAGATGGCATAGCTCCCATGACAAAAGCTTAAACCTTATCACCTTAGCTGGAGAAAGTAATTTTATACTACTATGCTTACCTCCTCACACGAATTATCGCCTTCAGCCATTGTACGTATTCTTCATGAGTCATTTAAGCAAATTTAATAAACAAGAGGTGAGACTGTGGTAATTGGCACATCATGGACCACGGGTTACTATTTACCAAGTCGGGGAACCCTTCAGAGATACATTTACCAGAACGGCTCTTAAGCACACAGCAATTAAGAGATCTGAAAAGCGAGGAGTCTCTCCATTCAATAAGAATATTTTTTCTGCTTATCTTTATGCCCCATCAGACAATATGCCACCTCTTGGAGTTCCATTGAGTGAGATCGATAAGCCACCTCATAATGAGTCAAGAGGTCATGCATGATGTGGTCATGATGTGTTGGAAAAATCTGTGAGGAACGACAACTTTGCAGTTGGCGTCAACTTCCAAAGAATCTTGTTTTACAGTTTCTACAAATTTACTGATGCCTGCTCCACACGCATTTGAACGAGGTGAAAACCAGATAAACCATAGAAGAGGAAAAACTCCGATATTAACCACTTCTCCACACAAATTAGAAGAAGAAGAAAATGAAAAGAGAGAAAAAGAACAGAAAGGAGCGAAAAGAAAGTTGTCCTACATCAGTAAAAAGAATGACAGAAATGTGATAAAAGGGGATAGAAAAGCAACAAAGAGTATAAAACAAAAAACAGGGCAAGAGAAAACAAAAGAAAGAAGAATTAGACACCTAACAAAGATAACACTGCAATTCTTCCTCCGCAGAAGAAGACCTTAATGAAGCCTGCATTTTCTGCAACGAGATCTGCGCTCATTCTTCATCCAAGGAAGGATAGATACAGTGCTACAAGTGCAAAAGGTGGACGCATGAAGCATGTTCGAATGCAGAGGAAGAAAATGGTAGTTTCATGTGTAACTACTGCATGTGATATGACAGCACAAATAAGTTCTTAAAAATACATTGTGTGGCTGTTAACTTTATTCTACTATTTCCTTGTAAAGCAGGAAAATAATACTTATTTAAAATTATGTTTTCTGGTGGTATTTTATCGAAACTACATACCATAATGTAATTACTCAATTTAAGTATTGAGATTAAATTCATTCAATTACTTTACTGTTTTTTCCACTGATTTCAGTGTACACACAGTTTTATCCCGTGTTTGGGGTAAAATAGTGTTTTTGCATGGTTTAAGATAAGACGTAATTTAATATATTTAAATACAGGTTTAAGCATTCATACTTTGTAAAGTTGTTTGTAGGTCTATAACGAATCACAGTTTTCAATATTTCTGAAATATCACTAGAAATAAATAGATGAACAGTTACTGTTCAAAGTTAAGGTACCCGGTTCTACTCTACTTTTCCCTATACGGTAGAACTTGCATGGGGGCTTAATTGAATAAATGAAAATAATTTTTTATTTTTCGTGGCTGTATGTCCGATTACGCTGTTTCGTAAACGGTTGGCCCTGACTAGTTTTTTGTACGCAATCTGACTGCATAGAACAACAACAAAGAATGAAATGAAAATTTTCGTTAACGCAATTAATTAATTAAGTCCCCAGCAACTATAAAACCTACGAAACCAAAACACAAGTGTAATTGTTCTGTGTGTGGGAGTGTGATTCAACGTACACATCTGGCACGGTTCTTCTTCAACAAGACAAGAAATTTTAAATACCATTTATACTGAAGTAATTAAAAAAAAATAGAAATACTGTAATTGCGCAAGAAAACCAGAATTACATTCTAATACAAGAACACAAGCCAGATGCTTTGTTGACTGAACCTATAATGACGCATTATTTAAGACATTGAAATAATGAGAAAAAATAAAGAAAAGGAGTTTGTTACCTTCATTTATATTGATGAAAAGCACTCTAATCATTACAATATCTCCACACCGACTCGCTACTCCCACATCTCAACAAGAACTCCCTACTACGACATCTCAGCAAGCACTCACTACTACGAGTTCTCAACAAGCACTGCCCTCCGCTACTTCTCAATAATCACTGCCAGTGGAGGCGGCGAAACAAAACTCTCTGGCGCTGTGGCTCAGTGTAGCCACCTTTCATATGCCCTTCCTCCATGGGCTAGAATTTGATGGTATTTTTGCCAGCATTGGTGGTGAAAATACCACCAAATTCGTAAAAAAAAAAACAGACAAAAATAAAAGATAATATTAATACGTAAATATCACATAATTAGATAAAATTTTGGCTTTGCACCCAGCAATGGTCAACAGGTGCAAACACCAACAAGTGACATCATTTCAGTAGAAGCAGTCCATCAGTGACACCCAGTAATCTTGAGCAGGTGCAGACAGCAACAAGTGACATTATTTCAGTAGAAGCAGTTCCATCTGTGGCACCCAGAAATGTTGAACAGGTGCAGACATCAACAAGTGACATTATCTCAGTAGAAGCAGTTCATCAGTGGCACCCAGCAATGTTGAACAGGTGCAGAAACTAACAAGTGACATCATTTCAGTAGAAGCAGTCCATCAGTGACACCCAGTAATGTTGAGCAGGTACACACAGCAACAAGTCACATTATTTCAGTAGAAGCAGTTCCATCTGTGGCACCCAGAAATGTTGAACAGGTACACACAGCAACAAGTCACATTTCTCAGCAGAAGCAGTTCCATTAGTGGCACCCAGCAATGTTGAACAGGTGCAGACACCAACAAGTGACATTATTTCAGTAGAAGCAGTCCATCAGTGGCACCCAGCAATGTTGAGCAGGTGCAGACACCAACAAGTGACATTATTTCAGTAGAAGCAGTTCATCAGTGGCACCCAGTAATGTTGAGCAGGTGCAGACACCAACAAGTGACATTATCTCAGTACAAGCAGTCCATCAGTGGCACCCAGCAACGATGAGCAGGTCCAGAGAACAGTCCATAATATTCACTATCACTGATCACACTGTTCATCAGAGTTTATAAGCAGAAATTAAACATGTCCTAGTGGCACCAATCATGTAGAAGAAGTACAAGTAACAGTCCATAATATTCACTATCCTAATCACACATTTCATCAGCAGAAATTAATCATTTCTAAGTGTCACACATCAATGTTGAACAAGTGCAGGTAACAGTTCATAATATTCACCATCACTAATCAGACAGTTCAGGCATGAACAATAGTTTGAATGCACATACAAATGCTTTTACAAAATTATTCTCTATGCTCTTACACCAAACATACAAATTCTAATAAACACACATATGATATCAGATAATTGTCATATTAACTATTACAAATACTCAAATATCAGTAAACCTATAATATTTATGGGTGTCAGTGCAAGCCACTACAAACAAATAAAATAATATTTAGGAGATA
Organism: Schistocerca americana; assembly: GCF_021461395.2. Lineage (NCBI taxonomy): Eukaryota > Metazoa > Arthropoda > Insecta > Orthoptera > Acrididae > Schistocerca > Schistocerca americana. The sequence continues at coordinate 198,362,849 of NC_060122.1, read as the reverse complement.
GGTGGGTAGGATTAGGAAAAGAAAACACAAAACACACTCACTCATCTTTCATCCACATTAAGTACTACTGTGTGATTGAATAGTGTTAACTGTGTAAATGCAATTCTGTCAAAATTTGATGTTCATCATGTGTATCAAGTAGTAGTGGCAGCAATGTATAACAGTCAATAATAGTTAAGTCAACGTCATAGTCATCATGTCAAGACCAATGTTTGCCAAGCCAGATCAAAATGTACGGTTGCTGAACAACTGTCAGTGAGCCAAGATATGCAATTACTTCCTCTCTCCAAAAAAAAAAAAAAAAATAAAATAAAATAAAATAAAAAAATATGTACTGCTTATTGATTTAACAAAATGTGTGTAGACAATCTTCCTTCTACTTGAGTGTTCTAGTCTGCTATCTTCATCCTCCTTGTTCCATATAGATCAACAACAAAAAAAAAAATATGCACCTCACTTACTTTACCTCTTATCCACCAAAACTCCAATAATCATCAGCATCACATAATCTCAATACTTCACTAACACCTCTTACGTCGATACATATAAATCTTATCATCAATATCATTTACCTTACCTCTTATCCACAAAAACTCCAATAATCATCAACTTCATATAATATCAATACCTCAATAATACCTCTTCAATACGTCGACACATATAAACCTTATCGCCAATATCATTTCACTTCCATAACAACTCTTTCCTCTAGTCAGTCTCCTCGAACAAGTACAGATAAAATCCTAATGCAAACCTCATCATCCCATACAATCCGAAGACACACTGTCAACACACAACCTCTGTGTAATCCATCTGACCCAAATATTCTACTCATTATAAATTATAAGATGGATTTTGGTTACCTTGTCCATCATTAAATAAAAGAAATGCATACATGACCTCTAACAGACTTAGTTCGAATAACTCTCAGTAATTAAGTACGATTACGGAGTGTGAATGATCATAATATTTTACAGTGTGTACACCACTTCAAGAATTATGGCAAACAGAAGCAAACATGTGGAGTATTTCTTGTGTCAAGTGTCACTTCTTATTTCAATTGCTCACGAAAAATGCAGTGTAATAACTGTCAATGGTCTAAACCTAGTTTTGGTATGTCATGTCGTTAGCTTCCTTCCTATTAGCATAAATTTATACAGCTTCCATAAAACCTCCAGCTCATGTGACTTCTATGAAGTTTCTTGTACTAATGTCGTTTATGTCGAATTATAGCAGTTCATTTTCCTACCTTGAAAATATAAGGCACTGAGCGTAAGCAAAACATGCAATAGCGAGTAAATATACCAGTAGAGAACAGAATGTCAGCAAGTGGATGCAGCACAATTCTTACAACGAGGCTCTGCCAAGCGAACAATCTATAATTAATACAATAGTGTGACCTAAACTCTATGTTTGTACACAGTATATCAGCATTTCTGTATACCAAATTAAAGAGTAGTTATGACAACAAACAGAAATGTATAAATATGCAATCCATACGCAAAGCAGCAAACATATATCTTACGTAATAAACAGGTCATTAGCATCATATCAGCATAAGCAAATAAATGTTCATATGTAATCTTAATAAGTAAACATGAAGGCGCAAGCAGATAAATGACAAAGTGTAACCTACATACATAACCACAGTCAGCACAATTAATCAGGTGACAATTATAATTTAAATAAATAATCACAGCAGACACATAATACAAAAAAATATAACATCAGTGAAAAAGCAGTGCAGCCAAGCGATGCATAATATATACAAATAACAACCCTGTTCATTAATAAAATATTGACAAAAATCAGCAAATGTACGCAAGCACGTCGCTTCACAAGTAAATTCATAGAGTACGAAATTAGCACAAAGTATGAATCACGTAATTGCGAGCAGCAAATTACGTCTAAAGTACGTACCTAAGTGGAAATATGTTACCTGAAAAAATAAACTCAATTAATAGTTACCTTTTTAGTTTATTAGTTTCTTCTTGGAAATTACATTCTTTCTGAAAATTTCTCGATAGCAAGTCCTCTTAACGTCGGAGACACACAGAATTTACCTGAAGTTCTTAAATATTTTATACAACCGTATCCTGAAAAATACTGAACGTTAGTAACATAATTCATCAAGTCACTATAGCTTTATACTGAATTTAGTCGGAGAAATTAGACTGTGTATTTGTTTACAGCTGTCAGTGCATTCGCACTGAGCGCTCGATCAGCTGTAGGCGCGTGACGTAGGAAGCAATTGTTCGCGGTCAACGACTGCCGTGTGCGGCGCGCAGACTTGACTGTTGCTTTGAGTATATGCCGCCGCCAAAACACAGTGCGGTATCCTTGTATTCTCTGCATGTTTACGTAAACTGTTCGTTTCTCGAAAGTATGTCATTCAACAAAAATTTTAACGTTTGATATATGATGTATTCCCTTAGAGCGACGTGATTTAAGAGTTTCTACTTCAACAGTGTTATCATGAATAATTTTGCGAATTCTATATGGACCGTTATAAAGCAGAAAAAATTTGCGACACAAGCCTTTTCCTTTGTGAGACAAACGATGAGACTTAATTAACACCTTCTGACCAACTGACAAAAATTTTTTTAAACGACCAGGACGCTTAGCTGATTTCTCTCTTCTAGTAGCCGCAGATGCAATATTTTGTAGAGCCAGGTTGACAACTTCAGAATGCCGCAGTTTCCGTGAAGGCGGAAGAGGAATGATTTCAGATATGGGTTTTGTCGGTGCTTTGTTTTTTAATATCAGTATATGCGGTAAAGAAGTTGAGTCATTAGGAAGTTCATTCAGAATGTTTTGAAAAATATGAAGATACTGATCCCACGTTCTGTGATTCTGATGACAATAAAGACGACACAATTTATTGATTTCCTTCATCCATCTCTCTGAAGCGTTAGATTGAGGGTGAAAAAGTGAAATGAAAATTGGTTTAATTTTACGACGCTGTAGAGTACGAAGCAAAATTTTAGAACGAAACTGTGATCCATTATCTGATATAACCTTATCAACATGACCAACTTCTTTAAGAAAATGGTTAATGAAAGCATTAGATACTGAACGAGCTGTTGCTTTGCGTAAAGGTGTTAAACACACATATTTTGATGTCAACTCCACTGCTACGAAAATGTACGCAAATCCATTAGTAGAACGAACCACTGGACCGAACATATCGACTGCAGCCATGTCCTTTAATTTTGCTGGAATGATAGGAAACAACGGTGCTCTGTGAGAAATAGTTGGCGGCTTAGCCTTTTGACATAATTTGCATTTGGCCAGAACAGATCGAATACATTTTTCCATATTACTGAAGTAACAATTTTCTCGTAATTTGTGAAAGCATTTTCTGGGACCAAACTGTGCATAACTGAAATGTGTGTACCAAATCAATTTATTGACCCACTCATTAGGAATACAAACTAACCAAACAGAGTTGTCGACCGATTTTCGTTTAAAAAGAACTTTCCAGATAGTTCGCTAAAACGAGGTGTGGCCAAATCGTCCAATCTAACAAAGCATCTAAGAAAATTACAGACACCAAGGAAACTACGAACATCACGTTTTGTGGTAGGAACAGCATAATTACGAATAGCGTCTAATTTCTCTGGATCAGGAAGAATACCTTCTGTAGAAATAATGTGATCGAGAAATTTCACCTGAGAACGACCAAATTCAGATTTTTCCAAGTTCACTGTAATGCCAACTCTTGCAAAAATACGTAATAATGAATCCAAAATTTTGTTGTGCTCACTCCAAGAACGTTTAGCAATAAGAATATCGTCAACATATGAAGTAATATTGTCACGAAGATAAACAGGTAAAATTTCGTTTAAGCTACGAATGAATGCTGCTGAAGATACAGTAAGTCCAAACGGTAATTTCCGAAATCTCTTTTGGGTAAATTAGTCATATCCGGTTATTCTTTAACGATTCTCTAGATAGATTGATAGTAGAAGAGTTGTTTTGACAGATGCAAAGAATAGTAAAAGAGTAGGTAGCGGTGCAGAAAACTAAAAGGGAAATAGCACCACTACAGCTCGGGGCCCTATGCACGCTACGGCACATATTCACTTAGTTTAGTGAATCCCCTGAGGACTTTAATAGCCGCACATAATTTCTAGTTTATGACTTAGTGGCCAATTTGGTGGAAGTGCGTACATAAATTGATCTAACCATGCACATGAATGTATGTCATTCTTAGAACTGCGGAAGATCTTAAATTTCCGAACAGTCAAAAAGTGTTTATAGTCAAAGTTTTCGCCTCGTGGCGACAAAGACCTACCACGACTGTTCCAGTCTGAATGTCGATTATTGTCAAGTTCACGCGCCTGGCGCTCTCTTGTTGCATCCCGTAAATGAAACAAATTATTTTCTTCAAAGCCCTCTGCTATCTGTGATTCTAAATTTCTTCTGCTGTCTTTTCCTACAATTTCGCCTTCGATTTGTTTGACTCGCTTTCGTAATGCCTCAACTTCCGTCTTAACGCGTTCATTAAATTTTCCCTGATTTTCAACATGCTTATTTAGGTTCTGGTACTCTTCGGTTTCTGCAGATGGTAATGGAGCTGTATCATCCGAATCTCTGTCCCCATGTAGACTAAGATTTGTCAATTTATCTGAAATCTCCTCAACTCTTTCCGATAAGTTACCTATTTTTTCTTTCTGTTTATTTACGTCTTCCGTAAGTATCGCGACTCGGGTTTCAGTATTGACACATTTGGTAGTTAACTGTTCATATTGTTGTGTTAGATTATTTATTCTGTCATTTGGTACGGATTCCTCGATTCTCTCAAATATTTCTTTCTTATCGTGTGCACGTTGTAAATTTAACTCTGAAAATTTTTGTACTATCACGCGATCTCTTTCTTCCTGTTCTCTATCCTGTTCCCTTTGTCTAATCTCTACTGCGATTAATCTATTATTGTGAGAATTCAAAATCGGTTGTACTTCTTCTCTGATTTCTTTCTTTAACTCATCTTTCATATTTTTGAAACATGTCCCTATTCGTGAGTCTAACCATGTTGTCATTGCTTTCATCTTGGTTTTTAATTCAGTTCCCATCTCTGTTTTAATTGATCCTATCTCTGTTTTAAATTCAGATCGAAACTGCTCCATTGTTCCCATTTGTGAGTCTAACCGAGATCCCAAATTTAATATTGCACTCATCAACTGCTCCATGTTAACTGGCTCGAAACTTTTTTCGCCTCTAACATTTCCCGCAAAACCAAGGTCTTCCGTCAAAGCTGTAAAGCTATTTGTGTTCGATACTATTCCAGAATCTTCTGTCGTTAATCTCAGATTCTGAAAATTTTTTGATTGAGAAAAATTTTGAAATGGTTCCGGACTATTTTCCCGACTTATTAAATTGTTTTCCACTTCATTATTCATCATCCTGTTCTCCTGTGTTGGCGAGTTCGCCATGTCAACAATTTCGTTATTCTGGCTATTCATCAGTTTTGCCTTTTTCATCGATCGCGTCATCATTTACGAATCATACAAAACTCGTCACTGTACGAAAATTACACACAATGACTCCTCATCTCCAACAATACCATTCACACGAAATGTTTCCCTCAAACACGATTAACGAACAATTGAAATAATTGCACTAAATTGTCAAACGCGTATACAAGACAACAAAATTAAATTCTACAAAAAAAAATACCATTAGAAGAATGACAATTACCAAATCTACACATGCAAATTAGACTACAATTACTAAACTGCAAATTACTACAACAATACTACTGTCTACTATTTTTACAATCAGAAGAATTCCAAGGGACGATCCGAAGCAGCGGTCGCCACGTGCATGGGGGCTTTATTTTTTTATTTTTCGTGGCTGTATGTCCGATTACGCTGTTTCGTAAACGGTTGGCCCTGACTAGTTTTTTGTACGCAATCTGACTGCACAGAACAACAACAAAGAATGAAATGAAAATTTTCGTTAACGCAATTAATTAATTAAGTCCCCAGCAACTATAAAACCTACGAAACCAAAACACAAGTGTAATTGTTCTGTGTGTGGGAGTGTGATTCAACGTACACATCTGGCACGGTTCTTCTTCAACAAGACAAGAAATTTTAAATACCATTTATACTGAAGTAATTAAAAAAAATAGAAATACTGTAATTGCGCAAGAAAACCAGAATTACACTCTAATACAGGAACACAAGCCAGATGCTTTGTTGACTGAACCTGTAATGACGCATTATTTAAGACATTGAAATAATGAGAAAAAAAAGAAAATGAGTTTGTTACCTTCATTTATATTGATGAAAAGCACTCTAATCATTACAATATCTCCACACCGACTCGCTACTACCACATCTCAACAAGAACTCCCTACTACGACATGTCAGCAAGCACTCACTACTACGAGTTCTCAACAAGCACTGCCCTCCGCTACTTCTCAATAATCACTGCCAGTGGAGGCGGCGAAATAAAACTCTCTGGCGCTGTGGCTCAGTGTAGCCACCTTTCAAACTCCCACTGCATATGTATAACACTCGTTTTATTTCGTGAACTGTTAAACATATGGAAACGGGGTTTTCTGCAAATGTTGGAGCGTCGAGGGGCACGTATTTTTTGTTTTTTTTTTGTTTCGTTAATATTTTTAGCGCTGGTATCACCAGATACATTGAAACAAATGTGTTTTTCTGAATGGAACCATATACTTTCTATAACTGCATTCGATAGCTCTTGAGAAGACAAATACAGTGGTATAGCGTTTGTTCAAGTTGACGTTGAAGTCTGTCGTAAAAAAATTTGAGAAATGTCCTAGAATTTGAAGCACCGTGGTCGGATTGGTACTGGCTGTGCAAACACCGCCAAGCAGAGCTCTCGTCCTACGCTGTGTCAACACACTTCCCCGGTTACTTTTCCCCACTGCAGCCCGTTCATTTCTGCTTCAAGATTTGTTGCATGCAGACGTGTACACCAGTGACGAGAAGTTGGATATATGTTTATCTGGTGAATGTAAAAGAAATGCTGCAAAAACAGCGCAGATGTTTAGGGCTATCTATCCGTATCGCCAATGACCAACGCGCCAGTTGTTGTGGCCTTCAGTCCAGAGACTGGTTTGATGCAGCTCTCCATGCTACTCTATCCTGTGCAAGCTTCTTCATCTCCCAATACCTACTGCAACCTACATCCTTCTGAATCTCTTTGGTGTATTCATCTCTTGGTCTCCCTCTACGATTTTTTACCCTCCACGCCGCCCTCAAATACTAAATTGGTGATCCCTTGATGCCTCAGAATATGCCCTACCAACCGATCCCTTCTTCTGGTCAAGCTGTGCCACAAATTTCTGTTCTCCCCAATTCTGTTCAATTCCTCCGCATTAGTTATGTGATCTACCCATCTAACCTTCAGCATTCTTCTGTAGCACCACATTTCGAAAGCTTCTCTTCTCTTCTTGTCTAAATTAGCTATGCCGGCCGGTGCGGCCAAGCGGTTAAAGGCGCTTCAGTCTGGAGCCGCGCGACCGCTGCAGTCGCAGGTTCGAATCCTGCCTCGGGCGTGGATGTGTGTGATATCCTTAGGTTAGTTAGGTTTAAGTAGTTCTACGTTCTAGGAGACTGTTGACCTCAGATGTTAAGTCCCGTAGTGCTCAGTGCCATTTGAACCATTTTGTCTAAATTAGCATGTTTCACTTCCATACATGGCTACACTCCATACAGATACTTTCAGAAAAGACTTCCTAACAGTTACATCTATACTCAATGTCAACAAGTTTCTCATATTCAAAAACGTTTGCTTGACAGTGCCAGTCTACATTTAATATCCTCCCTAACTCGACCATCATCTCACTTATTTCGTTTCCCAAATAGCAAAAGTCGGCTACTACTTTGTCTCATTTCCTAATCTAATTCCCTCAGCAGCACCTGATTTAATTAGAAAAAAAATGGTTAAAATGGCTCTGAGCACGTTGGGACTTAACATCTGAGGTCATCAGTCCACTAGAACTTAGAACTACTTAAACCTAACTAACCTAAGGACATCACACACATCCATGCCCGAGGCAGGATTCAAACCTGCGACCGTAGCAGTCGTGCGGTTCCAGACTGAAGCGCTTAGAACCGCTCGGCCACACCGGCCGGCATTTAGTTAGACTACATTTCATTATCCTCCTTTTGCCTTTGTTGATGTTCATCTTATATCCTCCTTTCAAGACGCTGCCCATTCCGTTCAACTGCTCTACCAGGTCCTTTGCTGTCTCTCATAGAATTACAATGTCATCGGGAAACCTCATTGTTTTTGTTTCTTTTCCATGGATTTTAATTCCTACTCCGAATTTTTCTTTTGTTCCCTTTACTGCTTGCTCAATATGCAGATTGAATAACATCGGGGAGAGGCCACAAACCTGTCCCACTCCCTTCCCAACAACTGCTTCCCTTTCAGGCCTCCCGCATCTCGTGGTCGTGCGGTAGCGTTCTCGCTTCCCACGCCCGGGTTCCCGTGTTCGATTCCCGGCGGGGTCAGGGATTTTCTCTGCCTCGTGATGGCTGGGTGTTGTGTGATGTCCTTAGGTTAGTTAGGTATAAGTAGTTCTAAGTTCTAGGGGACTGATGACCATAGATGTTAAGTCCCATAGTGCTCAGAGCCATTTGAACCTTTCATGCCCCTCGACTTTTATAACTTGCATCTGGTTTCTGTACAAATTGTAAATAGCCTTTCGCTCACTGTATTTCACCCCTGCCACCTTCAGAATTTGAAAGAGAGTATTCCAATCAACATTGTCAAAAGCTTTCTCTAAGTCTACAAATGTTAGAAACGTAGGTTTGCCTTTCCTTAATCTATTTTCTAAGATAAGTCTTAGGGTCAGTATTTCCTCCCCTGTTCCAACATTTGTAAGGAATCCAAACTGATCTTCCCTGAGGTCGGCTTCTACCAGTTTTTCCATTCGTCTACAAAGAACTCGTGTTAGTATTTTGCAACCGTGTCTTATTAAACCGATAGTTCGGTACTTGTCACATCTGTCTACACCTGCTTTCTTTGAGATTGGAATTATTATATTCTTTTTGAAGTCTGAGGGTATTTCGCTTGTCTCATACATCTTGCTCACCAGACGGTAGAATTTTGTCAGGGCTGGCTCTCCTAAGGCTGTCAGTAGTTCTAATGGAATGTTGTCTGCTCCCGAAGCCTTGTTTCTAGTTAGGTCTTTCAGTGCTCTGTCAAACTCTTCACGCAGTATCTTATCTCCCATTTCATCTTCATCTACATCCCCTTCCATTTCCATAATACTGTCTTCAAGTACATCGCCCTTGTATAGACCCTCTATATACTCCTTCCACCTTTCAGCTTTCCCTTCTTTGCTTAGAACTGGGTTTCCATCTGAACTCTTGATATTCATACAAGTGGTTCTCTTTTCTCCAAAGGTCTCTTTAATTTTCCTGTAGGCAGTCTCTATCTTACCCCTAGTGATGTGTGCTTCTACATCCTTACATTTGTCATCTAGCCATCCCTACATAGCCATTTTGCACTTCCTGTCGATCTCATTTTTGAGACGTTTGTATTCCTTTTTGCCTGCTTCATTTACTGCATTTTTATGTTTTCTCCTTTCATCAATAAAATTCAATATCTCCTCTGTTACCCAAGGATTTCTACTAGCCCTCGTCTTTTTACCTACTTGATCCTCTGCTCCCTTCACTATTTCATCCCTCAAAGTTATCCATTCTTCTTCTACTGTATTTCTTTTCCCCATTCTTGTCAATCTTTCCCTAATGCACTCCCCGAAACTCTATACAACCTCTGGTTCTGTCAGTTTATCCAGGTCCCATCTCCTTAAATTCCCACCTTTTTGTAATTGCCAGTTAATTGCACTAATTATTAAGACTGGTGCGGACAGGCTGCTTCAGCGTCGAAAAGAGGGCAAGAAAGAAACCAGCAACTGACAGAAAGCTGTGGCACTAGTGAGTCCACACAGTGGTACAAGACATATTGCCAATGAATGTGGAATCAGCCAGACGAGCGTCATTCGTATCTATCGCTATCATCTGTCACCACATCAGGGACTCGACGACCGTAACTTGAAACAGAATCCTGTCGATTTGCCCTTCAGCAACTGAGAGTCGACACTACGCTTCTCCAACGCGTGCTCTTTACCTATGAAGCAAAGTTTACTTAAATTTGTCAATATTGTTGATTTTAGATGGCATAACATGCACTTCAGGGCAGCCGAAAATCCACACTTGCTTCGTCAGCTGCAACACCAACAGCCGTGGAGCGTAAACGTATGGTGCGGCGTCAAAGGTAATTACATTGTGGGACGGCACTCCATCTCAGGCATTGTAAATGGACATTAATTGACAGACGTTCTTAAGAACATTCTGACTGTTCTTCTAGAACAGGTACCACTGAATATTCGACAGTGTATGTGGCTGCAACACGACGGTTTTCCGAGTCAACCGTCCCGTGTTGCAAAAAAATGGCTCTGAGCACAATGGGACTCAACTGCTGAGGTCATAAGTCCCCTAGAACTTTGAACTACTTAAACCTAACTAACCTAAGGACAACACACACATCCATGCCTGAGGCAGGATTCGAACCTGCGACCGTAGCGGTCGCGCGGTTCCCGACTGTAGCGCCAGAACCGCTCGGCCACTAGCGGCCGGCCCCGTGTTGCAACACAAATACTGAATAAGAACTTTTCTGGACATTGGATAGGTCGAAATTCTGTTGTCAAATGGCTTGCGACGTCCCTCGATTTGACTGCTCTCGATTTATTTCTTTGGGGAGCACTTAAAAATGCAGTCTATGACGAAGTCCCGACCACGCCAGACGATATGCGTCACCGAACCTCCAGTGCATGCTCGACCATTTCACCCACCATAATTACTCCTGTTCATCGTTCTTTCGAACGGAGACTGCAGACGTGCCGTTTAGGCTGTGGTCAGCAGTCTGAAAACGTTCTTAAATAAAGGACAAAGTAATTTTTTTGGAAGACATAATTTATGTTATGTGATTTGGGTGGTTACCAAATCATTGTTAGTAAATTATTTCGCTTACATCTGTACGAAATTGGTTGCAATGTCAGTACGTCAACAACGTGTATTGCACGTAGCTGGTAACACTGTCCTTGAGGGCTTACGATCAGCGTGAAATGATGTTTTTGCGGTGCACAGGTGGTCACCAAAGCAGTTTTAATAACATGTTCTGTTCAACGAATGTGTCCAATGTGATACAATTTAGAGCAGTGTAGGTAGAGATAATTGTTCCACAGCATTTATTTTACCTCTAAGAAGCACACATCCACCCACAGGAAAAAATAGGTCAAATCTCCCTTCTCACATCGAGGTATTTAACACAGCAGTTCCATTTTGCAGTTTATAAGACCTCTTTATTTTTGAAGAATGAACAGTTGATTTCTCTGTTCCACCTCACGAAAATCTGGGAGAATACGCAAGCGTGAAATTGTTTTCCTAAGCCCTTCGTTATACTCTACATTGTAGTCTATGTCGTAATTCCATATACAACATTCGTAGGAGTACCTACATCTAGATATTAAGTTGGTTCAAGGGAAAGTAAAGATTTATTCTCGTAACGCAGGCCTACCTTACTGTATACAGCTACACAGCCTGGTCCGAGACACCTGTTTGGAGGTGTTTGCACGGTAAATGCCGTTACCGGACACCGTGCTCTCACATCCTAGGACGTTGCTCGATTTTTTTACGACAGGTTTCAACTTCAACATAAAAAAAAGACGTACTTGCTCCAATATCTTCGTCGGTTGACGGGCAGCGCTTTTGTTGTCGGTTCACACAAACAAACGTCCCTCGCCCTTCACTGCCCCCAATGTGATACGCACGTGTGTCGAATAGGTCTTGCTGTTTGTCTCCTCCTTCCGTCGGAAACATTCACTTGTATGCTTCGTTTCGGAGCACACACAGGTCACCTGCGATATACAGGGTGATTCAAAAAGAATACCACAACTTTAAAAATGTGTATTTAATGAAAGAAACATAATATAACCTTCTGTTATACATCATTACAAAGAGTATTTAAAAAGGTTTTTTTTCACTCAAAAACAAGTTCAGAGATGTTCAATATGGCCCCCTCCAGACACTTAGGCAATATCAACCCGATACTCCAACTCGTTCCACACTCTCTGTAGCATATCAGGCGTAACAGTTTGGATAGCTGCTGTTATTTCTCGTTTCAAATCATCAATGGTGGCTGGGAGAGGTGGTCGAAACACCATATCCTTAACATACCCCCATAAGAAAAAATCGCAGGGGGTAAGATCAGGGCTTCTTGGAGGTCAGTGATGAAGTGCTCTGTCACGGGCTGCCTGGCGGCCGATCCATCGCCTCGGGTAGTTGACGTTCAGGTAGTTACGGACAGATAAGTGCCAATGTGGTGGCGCTCCATCCTGCTGAAATATGAATTGTTGTGCTTCTTGTTCGAGCTGAGGGAACAGCCAATTCTCTAACATCTCCAGATACTGTAGTCCAGTTACGGTAGCACCTTCGAAGAAAAAGGGACCAAAAACTTTATTGGCTGAAATGGCACAGAAAACGTTCACCTTAGGCGAGTCACGTTCATACTGAGTTGTTTCCCGCGGATTCTCAGTGCCCCATGTACAGACATTGTGACGGTTGACTTTCCCGTTAGTGTGGAAAGTTGCTTCATCACTAAACACAATCTTTGAAACGAAAGATTCATCTGTTTCCATTTGAGCAAGGATAAAATCACAGAAATCGATTATTTTAATCTTATCAGCTGCAGACAGTGCTTGAACCAATTTCAGACGACAAGGTTTCATAACTAACCGTTTTCGTAGGACTCTCCATACAGTTGATTGTGGAATTTGCAGCTCTCTGCTAGCTCTGCGAGTCGATTTTCCTGGGCTGCGAACAAATGCTTGCTGGATGCGTGCTACATTTTCATCACTCGTTCTCGGCCGTCCAGAACTTTTCCCTTTGCACAAACACCCATTCTCTGTAAACTGTTTATACCAACGTTTAATACACCACCTATCAGGAGGTTTAACACCATACTTCGTTCGAAATGCACGCTGAACAACTGTCGTCGATTCACTTCTGCCGTACTCAATAAGAAGAAAGATAAACTAAATGAAGAAGCTTACTCTTTTTATCTCTGTATTACTAGAACTTTTAAAGATTATTTTAACTTTCACGTAGACAGTATTTGGCATAGTGTTAATGAGTGGTTACACAATCGTAAGGTTGAAATTCAGTGTAGGCATGATTTTAAACTTCATAAACTGGAAAATGTTACCCCAAAATCTAATGTTGTTCATGCAAAAAGAACTGTCAACTGCGAACACCAATTTTTCGACAGAGTACTAAACAAAACTTCTATAAGCTTTACCCCTCAAGAAAGCGCCATGCTAGCGAGAGGTTTTAAATACAATTTCAAGCCTAATATTAACGATCCTAAAGTGGTAGATAATTTTATTGTTGACCTTAAAGTTGGTCTTGATTCCGTTAAAACTGAAAAATCCCAACAAAATAGGATAGCTCATGAATGTAGCGCAATTATAGAAAGAGAGGTCAAGTCGGTAAAAAACAGTGATTTAAAACAGAGAGGTGGTAACATTGTTACTAGTATTAACCGTAAATTAAAAAATAATGAGGCTCTCATCACTAAATCAGACAAAGGAAATTCGCTTGTTGTAGCCTATAAAAGTGAATATATTGCTAAAACTTTGGCTTTTTTCGAAGAAAATGGTATATTTGAAATTGAGCAGGATCATACCCCTACGTTACAAAAGCAAATTAGAGATACGTTAAGAAGAAGTAAACATCTTATGAAAGAGTTTCAAAAGAAAACCTTAATTAATATGAACCCTAGAGCACCTACGCTTAGAAGTCAGTTTAAGGTACACAAAAGTCAATACCCAGTTCGTCCCATTGTTAACGGAATAAAGAGCCCACATCACAAATTAGCGAGATTTTTACACACTAAAATTAAAGAAGCCTTTGTTTTTGGAAACAATTACTCTGTTAAAAATAGTGCTGAGGTAATAAATAAGCTAAAATCAATAGAGATCACTTCTTCCTCTCGTTTGGTTTCTTTTGACGTCGTAAGTTTATACACTAATGTTCCAGTGGATATCACTCTTAAGATATTGAAGGTAACATTCGACAACATAAAACTTTAAGTGAGCTACAGTTGTCGGAACTTATGTCACTATTGCAGGTTGTACTAGATTACAATTACTTTCAGTTTAATGGTAAAATGTATGAGCAACCATTCGGCTTAGCCATGGGTTGCCCGTTAGCTGGCATCTTTGCTGACATCTTTGTGAATGCACTAGAAGAAAATTTCTTCAAAAACAACCCTACGTTAGGCAATAAGATTTCTTTTTATGCTCGTTAGTTGATGATATACTCATACTATTTCAAGGATGTGACCAAGATCTACAACAACTGTTTCACGTTTTCAACAGTTTCCACGAGAAAATGAAATTTACAAAAGAGATACAAAATAACGAGAGAGAACTCCATTTTCTTGATTTGAAACTTAAGTTATCGGGTAACACTATTAGCTTCGACATTTTCCGTAAAGAAACTTTTTCTGATAATATTATTCCAGCAGATTCCTGTCATCCTCAAACTCACAAGATCGCCTTTTTTCATTCTGCAGTTCATCGCGCTGTGAGCACACCTTTAGCACAGAATTGTTTTGAGAATGAAATATCTTTATTAAAATCAATAGCTACTAACAATGGATACGACCCTAAATTAATTGACCAAATTGCTAAGAAAAAAACAGCTGTAAAGTTTTCTACTTTAGGAGATAACAGGGCAAAAAACTATGAGAGTAATAACTTTATTTCTATTCCATTTTTAGGGAACGTTTCATATAAGATAAAAAGACTTTTACAGAAACAGTACGGTTATAGAGTTGCTTTTTCCGTAAATAATAGCCTCAAACGTAGAGTAATTCATAATATTGGAACACGAGAAGAACTCAGCACTAAGTCCGGTGTATACAAAATTACTTGTAACGACTGTCCAAACTATTACATAGGGCAGACAGGTAGACCCATTAAAGTTAGGTATAAAGAACACAGGTTAGGTAAAAATGGGGAAAACGTATATAATTCCACCTTTGCTGAACATCTATGGCTCTTACAGCACACGCCAAGTGAACTGGACGACGTAGAGCTGCTTCATGAAGCTAATAAAGGTTACAAACTAGACTTGCTCGAAGAATTAGAGATTTTCAAGCATCTGTCTCTAAAAGATGGTTTTGTTCTTAATGAACAGGTGCAGCTTCGAAACAAAATTTTTTTAGACGGTTTCAAACCCCTCATTGCCTTAATGTAATATAGTCTGGCTGACTAAGAGTTATTTTCTTGCTTGTTATGCCGGTGAAATGCGCTTTTCCTGTCTTGTTGGGATTTTACATATTGTGATGTTTGTTAGTTATGAATTTCAATGTGTATGTGTGGTTAATTGACTACTATGTTTTATTCATAATACAGATGGTTTCGTTTTATTATAACATTTTGGTTGTTTCGCTAGTATGTATTTCACTGCCTACGTTACGCGAGACTCTCGCGCATTACACTAGTGCCCTCTCTTGTTAGATGTTCCAAGCGCAAGCTTTATCTGTTTGACACTAGGACACAAGTAAATTTGGTTCTATATTTCTATTTTACATAAATGTCTTTAATTGGCGTGATACGTTTTATTTATTAAGACAAAGTTTGAATTAACACAACCTTTAATAATTTTTGATGCGCTTATGTATGTATTTATGAATTGTAATATGCGCGAGTCTGGCACATGCAAGTGCCCTCTCTCGGCGAAACAATCTGCCTTAGTGCCTTCACACTCGTGTCTCAATAGTTCATAGGCGAAGTAACGGTGTTAAACTGTTCGCTTTGATCCTGTGCCCATTACACATGTTGTACAAATGGAGATGATATTTTAATTATTGACGACGCCTTTTGGCATAATTGTTTTATTATTCTCCAGTGCATGATGTAATTTTAGTAAGTACTAAAGATTTTGTGCCTGTATTACTTTAGCAATTTCACCGTTATTTAAGCTTCTGTTTCTCACTTTCGTTGATATGGCTTTTCTAATGAATGTGTCTTTCTGTTCAGGAAGTTTTACTTCTGATGAAGGTATATTTATATGTACCGAAACCTTGGTCAAGAATTTTAATAAAAAAAAATTCTATCCTGCAACTGTTTTTGGCTGTTATCCATTATTGCGAATAACACAAAAAGCTTTCTGTTGAGCGGTCGCCATCTTAGCATCAACTGACGCTGACGCCTAGTCAACAGCGCCTCAAGCGAACAAATGTACAACTAAATGAAACTTTATAGCTCCCTTAATTCACCGACAGATAGTGCTTAGCTCTGCCTTTTGTCGTTGCAGAGATTTAAATTCCTAAAGTTGTGGTATTCTTTTTGAATCACCCTGTACAATAAGCATGGCGGCACAGTATTCGTTTGAAGAACAATGGGATATGGTTTTTGTTTATGGATTAGTCGACGGTAATGCGCATGAAGCTCGACGGTTGTACGAGGAACGGTACCCAGCAAGACGCCACCCACACCCGCAATCGCTTACAGCAGTTCACCGGCGTCTTGGCGAAACAGGCTCGTTAGCAGGAGGTGATGCTGGAAGACCTCGAACACGAAGGGGTGCTGGATGTGAAGAGACTGTTTCCGAGCACTTCGAGGAATCACCTACTACAAGCACTCGAGCTGTTGGACACGACATGGGTGTCACTCATCGGTTAGTCTGGGAAGTTTTAAGGGATGACGGCCAGCGTCCATTTAGTTTCCACCCTGGCCAAGACCTAAATCCTGTGGCGAACTATGAACACAGGTTTTCTGCGACGTGTTGCACGAGATCCCGACTTTCCCGCCAAGTGCACCTTCCATCGGGATGACCTTTACAACACTCGAAACGTTCGTTACTGGGCATGGGGAAATCCTCACGTCACGTACATCAACGGACTCTAGGAACGATTTTCAATCAACATTTGGGCAGGCATTGTGGGTGGCCATCTGACTGGGCTGGTTCGTCTATCTCCTCGGCTTACCAGAACAAATAACCTTCACATTTTACAAGAAACCTTACCCATCGTGCTGGAAGGTGTTCTCCTGGACATACTGCTATGAATGTGGCTGCAGCATGATGGGGTGCCCGCACAAGACAGTTGTGCTGTGCGCGGATATTTAAGTGAACTCTTCAACGGTCGGGTAATTGGCAGAGGTGCTCGAAGGACATGGTTCTCGCGATCACCAGACCTCACGCCACCGGACTTTTTCCTGTGGGGATTCTTCAGGGTTCTAGTTCACCCACCCGTACGCGAACCACCTAGAAACGAAGAGGAACTAATGTATCGCATTCAACAGGCCGCCAATTACCGATCGACATTACCAAGCTTGTGACGCGTCAGAGGGTCACCAGTTCGAGCGCCTGCTTTAAGTAAACAATGTCGTAGCTACAAGAAAGGCCATGGCACCATTTGTAAAAGACTTTCTGTGGGCGAACTAACAGCTGTTGACGGGTTTGTTCCCGGTAAGTCGTATCACGAAACTAAAATGGATGCATCTTCTGTCTGGAGTATGGGACTACGGCTGATCAATATCCAATAAAACAATACCAATCGCCGTTATTTAGGTTTTATTTTTAGGCTGAAGATGACGTAGTGTATCGTCGAAATTGGTAGCCAGAAAATAAAACCTAAATAACGGCGATTAGTATTGTTTTATTGGGTAAAATGGATGTGCCGGACCCCGGCGGATTCGTCCCCGGAGTGGAAGGCTGGTGCGCTACTGCCGAGCGTGCGGGCCGCCTTGGATACATAGCGATATCCGGCAGGCAAAGTATTCGTGGTCTTGCGTTGTCCAGAGCATCCGGCAACAGCGCAATCCTGCGGCCAATCGGAGAGCGTGGTCCCAAGTCTCCGTAGTTTAAAAATGGTGTGTTGTCGACTTACACAACATTAGTAATTTTGGTTCCTACTGGCATCAGCTACCCATGGTTAGAATTTCTCCTTCTCGAATGACTAATGTTGGAGGAGGTGTGACATGTAAGTGACAACTGAAAATTTTATCGCGAGTACTGTGAGTCTGAGAAACGCTGCGCGAATCTGAATGAATGGGCCCAAGACATGTTATAAAATACATCCCAAATGTAGCAGAACCACTTCCGACATGGACTACTCTTTTCACATACTGCGGTTAAATGCATCATTGGCGTGTCGGTACATTTGACGCCGTCACTTTAAAAGATGCAAAATCGGGACTCAATTGAGCATACTTCACGTCTCTAAACAGCTATCACCCATATTCGGTCTTATTCCGCCCAGATTAATGTGCTGCTGTGAGCAGCGGCATTTTGCGACATACTTAACTCCAAATGTGCGTAAAATGTAGTTTCCTTCACAATGTTCGCTTGGAAACTGCTAGAGATGGACCTGAATTCAGTGAAATCTGAACTTAACTTATTTTCATCTCCACTTTTAAGAAGGAATGGAAGTAATAGCTTTTGCTGGTGAGCCGGCCGTTGTGGCCAAGCGGTTCTAGGCGTTTCACTCTGGAACCGCGTGACTGCTACGGTTGCAGGTTCGAATCCTGCCTCGGGCATGGATGTGTGTGATGTCCTTAGGTTAGTTAGGTTTAAGTAGTTCTAAGTTCTAGGGGACTGATGACCTCAGATGTTAAGTCCCATAATGCTCAGAGCAATTTTTTTAGCTGGTGGTGTAAGGTTTCCCGGTGTTTTTGAACTACAAATCGTACTAAAGACGATGCAATTTTGGAAGATCTGTAATGTAGTGCGTCAATTAAACAGCATATTTTTGTAATACGCAAGTATATGTACGATTACCACGAAATATGGCTCTTTAGCTTCACACACACGTATACCACACGTATACCAACGTGGAACCAACTCGAAGAGCCATCAGCCCAAGACACGTGGGGTCATGCAAACGCGTTTAAGGCTTTAAAACTTAACACTAAGAATCTTTATTTCAGTATTAATTAAGTATTATTTTTGCTATTTTGTGAATAGAGTTTTTGGTGACAGCGCGATTTATTACGTAGACCAGGGCCTGAGTTAGGCTGAAATGTGATAAAAAAATGGCTCTGAGCACTATGCGACTCAACTTCTGAGGTCATCAGTCACCTAGAACTTAGAACTAATTAAACCTAACTAACCTAAGGGCATCACACACATCCATGCCCGAGGCACGATTCGAACCTGCGAACGTAGCGGTCACGCGGTTCCAGACTGAAGCGCCTTTAACCGCACGGCCACACCGGCCGGCGAAATGTCATCAGATACCATATTGACTGTCACATCAACGCATCTTAAGCACCGTACTGGGTGTTTTTCTTAGTTATATTTGCATAATATGAACAAGTGTAGCCGGCCGAAGTGGCCGTGCGGTTCTGGCGCTGCAGTCTGGAACCGCGAGACCGCTGCGGTCGCAGGTTCGAATCCTGCCACGGGCATGGATGTGTGTGATGTCCTTAGGTTAGTTAGATTTAAGTAGTTCTAAGTTCTAGGGGACTACTGACCTCAGAAGTTGAGTCCCATAGTGCTCAGAGCCATTTGAACCATTTCTGAACAAGTGTAGTTTAAGTAAACTAAATGTAAATGCCGTGTGGCTGGGGCCTCCTGTCGGGTAGACCGTTATCCTGGCGCAAGTCTTTCCAGTTGTCGCCACTTCGGCGACTTGCGTGTCGATGGGGATAAAATGATGATGATAAGGACAACACAACACCCAGTTCCTGAGCGCAGAAAATTTCCGACCCAGCCGGGAATCGAACGCGGGCCGTTAGGTACGACATTCCGTCGCGCTGACCACTCAGCTACAAGGGCAGACTTATAGTTTAAGTGGTGTACTGCATAACAATTGTCTGAGTTAAGCGTCATTCAGTGTATAACAGTGACTACAAATATCATATGGTCGAATGAAAACAGTTACTGGAATAGGGATCGTTGCAAGTGGGGTATTTTTGTTTCACTTCACGACAAGAGCCATAGTTTTTACACAGGAAATCGACTATGTTAATATCATTTAAGCGTTGTATAAAAAGTCAAAATCATTCTTCAGCATTCAGTAATCATTAGTTACCGATGTTCATAAAGCGATGTCTTCAGATCTATGACATTTGTACACGGGAACAGGGACGAATGCCAATACTCCTTAAAAACTGTAAATTTCTCGCAAAATCGTTAAAAATGACAGCTTTCGCGCTGTTTGTCGCTTTACCGTCTACGAAAAATTTTTCTGGCCCTAGCCGCTGGACGCAGACAACGTCTATTAACAGCAGCATCACTTAATGGAGTGCAAAAACGTGTACCATTTGTCGCTCAAATATTTTCGGGTAGTAACAAGGGCGCGTGCACCCGCTTACGTCCCCCAAGTGTGGCTGATTCTACCCCGTTTACGCCCATCTCGCACTCCATGCTACACTTCACCAACTGTTCTACGCGACGCTTTCCCTAAACCTCTAGATATGAATGTATTGTAAAGTAAGGCAAGTACAATACTGGCCATTACAATTGCTACACCAAGAAGAAATGCAGATGATAAACGGGTATTCATTGGACAAATATATTATACTAGAACTGACATGTGATTACATTTTCACGCAATTTGGGTGCATATATCCTGAGAAATCAGTACCCTGAACAACCACCTCTGACCGTAATAACGCCTTGATACGCCTGGGTATGGATTCAAACAGAGCTTGGATGGCGTGTACAGGTACAGATGCCCATGCAGCTTCAACACGATACCACAGTTCATCAAGAGTAGTGACTGGCGTATTGTGACGAGCTAGTTGCTCGGTCACCATTGACCAGACGTTTTAAATCGATGAGAGATCTGGAGAATGTGCTGGCCAGGGCAGCAGTCGAATATTTTCTGTATCCAGAAAGGCCCGTACAGGACCTGCAACATGCGGTCGTGCATTATCCTGCTGAAATGTAGGGTTTCGCAGGGATCGAATGAAGGGTAGAGCCAAGGGTCGTAACACATCTGAAATGTAGCGTCCACTGTTCAAAGTGCCGTCAATGCGAACAAGAGGTGACCGAGACGTGTAACCAATGGCACCCCATATCATCGCGCCGGGTGATAGGCCAGTATGGCGATGACGGATACACACTTCCAATGTGCGTTCACCGCGATGTCGCCAAACACGGATGCGACCATCATGATGCTGTAAACGGAACCTGGATTCATCCGAAAAAATGATGTTTTACCATTCGTGGACCCAGGTTCGTCGTTGTGTACACCATCGCAGGCGCTTCTGTGTGTGATGCAGCGTCAAGGGTAACCGCAGCCATTGTCTCGGAGCTGATAGTCCATGCTGCTGTAAACGCCGTCGAACTGTTCGTGCAGATGGTTGTTGTCTTGCAAACGTCCCCATCTGTTGACTCAGGGATCGAGACGTGGCTGCACGATCCGTTACAGCCATGCGGATAAGATGCCTGTCATCTCGACTGCTAGTGATACGAGGCCGTTGGGATACAGCACGGCGTTCCTTATTACCCTCCTGAACCCACCGATTCCATATTCTGCTAATAGTCATTGGATCTCGGCCAACGCGAGCAGCAATGTCGCGATACGATAAACCGCAATCGCGATAGGCTACAATCCGACTTTTATCAAAGTAACGTGATGATGCGCATTTCTCCTCCCTACACGATGCATCACAACAACGTTTCACCATGAAACACCGTTCAACTGCTGTTTGTGTATGAGAAATCGGTTGGAAACTTTCCTCATGTCAGCACGTTGTAGATGTCGCCACCGGTGCCAAACTTGTGTGAATGCTCTGGAAAGCTAATCATTCGCTTATCACAGCATCTTCTTCCTGTCGGTTAAATTTCGCGTCTGTAGCACGTCATCTTCGTGGTGTAGAAAGTTTAATGGACAGTAGTGCACCATGGGCACTGAAATTCATCAGACATCTTCTACAAAGTCAGCGCTTGCAACAGTGCGACGTTGTCCTTCGCACTGCTGTTGAGAGGCCTGGAGAGTGGAAGGTCCTCCCGTCGGCCTTCTGCAGTTCTAGCGTCCCCTGACCGTCGTTTGTCACGCGGCCCCAGCGAGCGGAGACAGCGGCGTTTCGGCGGCAGGCTGCAGCGCCAACCCGGGAAGAGGGCGGGACGGAGTGGGCGACCCAAATGGTTCCTGCTGCAGCTCGGCGCCGCCGTTTAATTCGTTCCTTTCAGCCCCGGAGCCATCAATCGGGACGCGGCGCCTCTCGCTCTGATTAAACCGTCGCTTGGCCTGCAGAGACAATGCCGGAATTCGCGGCATCTGCCGCAGCCTGCTACAGTAGCGACAGCGCGCCGACAATAGGCGAAAGTCGCTCTGGCATAAAATCGAGACATACAGTGCCGCGCAGCTACGGCGCTACGACGTGTGTGAGGTGCCCATTGTCGCGACAGTTAAGTACTAATTCGTACGCGCCCTGTGAATGTGGTGGTAATTGATAGCAGACGGAGACCTCCGACAAGCTCTCTAAGTAAGTCTCGCTGAGTTATCATTTCTGACTCGAATACCTGGGTAACAGACACTGAGGAATTTCGTTTTTGTTCTTGTTGTTGTTGTTGATGAAGCTCTTCTTTTGTTCTTCACTTCAAAGACTAGTTTAAAGCAGCTCCGCACGCTAGCTTACCCTGTGCAAGACTTCATCTCTGAACAATCGCCTCAGTCGACATCTATTTGAATCTACTTAGGTTTCCCTGTACAGTTTTTCAGTTCTTACTCCTCTCACCTCCATCTCTTCACATCTAAGGGTGGATTCTAGTAATATCCATGCCCGAGGCAGGGTTCGAACCAGCGACCGTAGCAGCAGCGCGGTTCCGGCGCTTCGTATGATGTCCTTAGGTTAGTTAGGTTTAATTAGTACTAAGTGTAGGGGACTAATGACCTCAGATGTTAAGCTCCATAGTGCTTAGAGCCATTTCTATTAATAGATCACTTACCTAGGCCAAGTTGTGTGTTAAATTTATTTTTTTCCCCAATTCGATTCAGTACCCTTTCATTTGTTATCCGATCTACCCATCAGATTTTCAGCCTTCTTCTAGAGCACAACGTTCCAAAAGCTTCGCTTTTCTTCATGTCTGAACCGTTTACCGGCCATTCCAGACAAATCCCGTCAGAAAATTCTTCATAAGACTTGAATTTACATTAGATGGTTCCAAATTCCTCGTTGTCACAAATACAAGGTGCGGATGCACAAACAGTGCCCGAAGTCTTTCGGGAATCGGCAACACTCCGCGAGTAATGAGTATAATGGGCGGGGGCACTATGAATATAATGCGGGACAATAAGTTGAGAACGTGGGTCTCACGGGAGGCATGCCAGAGATAAGTCCCTGCAGTCGCACTATACTCTGTGTTCTCGTTGGCTCAGGTGTATCACCGGCACGGAAGCTCAGCGTGTTCGGTCAGAGAGCCGGTTGGCCTCTGTAATAAAAAACTGAGTGGAAGGATCAACAAACTAACTTGAACGGATGTTATGTGGCGTCCGCAACGGCCAAACACAACGATCAACAACGAACAAAATGCAAAAAAAAATGCATATAGCTTCTGCCATATAAGCAGGAGGTCCCGGGTTCGAGTTCCGGTCGGGGCACACATTTTCAACTGTAGCCGTTGACTTGTATCAACGCCTGTATGCAGCTGGGGGGATTCATTTCATTGCAATTCCTTGAGCATTACCTGTTGTTCCTCTACTACATTCCATTACCCTTGTTTTACTTTTGTTGATGTTCACATTATAATATCTTTTCAAGACACTATCCATTCCGTTCAGCTGTTCATACAAGTCCTTTGCTATCTCTGTAAGAATTAAAGAACCACTGGGATATC
Source organism: Schistocerca americana (assembly GCF_021461395.2). Classification (NCBI taxonomy): domain Eukaryota; kingdom Metazoa; phylum Arthropoda; class Insecta; order Orthoptera; family Acrididae; genus Schistocerca; species Schistocerca americana. The sequence continues at coordinate 198,338,997 of NC_060122.1, read as the reverse complement.
GCAAGCCGTTTATTTCTTCTTCATGAACTTTAATTACTACAGACTGGATGACATCGGGGTGGTGCTAGAACACTGTCTCACTCCTTCCTCAACTATGAGATGTCTCTCAAGTCAGCTCTTACAACCGCAGTCTCGATTTCCGTACAAATTGTAAATAGCCTCTTTTTCCCTATATTTTGTTCGTGTTACCTTCAAAATTGCAAAGACTGTATTTCATTTACCACTGTCATAAGCTTTCTTTAAATTCTCAAAGCTATAAACCTTCGAAGCTATAAAGCTATAAACTTAGGTTTGTCTTTCTTCAAACTATGTTGTAGAATAAATTGTAGGGTTAGTATTGCTTCGCATGTTCCTAGGTTTCTCCAGGACTCAAAGTGGTTTTCCCTGAGGTCTGCTCCTACCAGTTTTCCGTTCTTCTGTAAACACTTCTGTCAATATTTTGAAACCATGACATGTGAAACTGATTCACACCTGTCAGCGCGCACCTTCTTTGGAACTGAGAATTTTACATTCTTCTTCCTGAAGTTAGTGGGTACTTGGCCTGCATCATCTACATCGCAATACCGACAAGTTATTAATGTAGAGTACTGAAATTTTGGGAATACTTTTGTCTACGTATTATATTTAAGTGATTAACACTGTAAGATAACAGGTTAGTGTAAACGCGAGATAAGTCACTGTAAATATGAAATGTTGGTACATTAATAACCTGTGTAAGCGCCAGAATACTCACTGCAAACATGCAAACATCCAAACGTGGTGTACAGGTGCCGCATTTCGGTTTGTGGCATGGAGTTTCATGCTTGTTGTACTTGACCCGTCAATACAGGGACGGTTAATGCTGGCTGTGGATGGCGCTGGAATCGTCGTCCGATGATGATCCATACGTGCTCGATTGGAAACACATCTGGTGATCGAGAAGACCAAGGCAACATGTCGACACACTGTAGAGCGTGTTGAGTTACAACAGCGGCATGTGGCCGAGAGTTACCCTGCTGGCAAACACCTCTGCAATGCTTTTAATGAATGGCAGCACAAGAAGTCGAATCACCAGATTGAGCCGGCCGTTGTGGCCGAGCGGTTCTAGGCGCTTCAGTCGGGAACCGCACGATCGCTACGGTCGCCGGTTCGAATCCAGCCTCGGGCATGGATGTGTGTAATGACCTTAGGTTAGTTAGGTTTAAGTAGTTCTAAGTTCTAGGGGACTGATGACCTCAGAAGTTAAGTCCCATAGTGCTCAGAGCCATTTGGACCATTTGAACCACCAGATTGACCTACAAATTTGCAGTCAGGGTGCATCGGATATCCCAGACTGCTCCTACTATCATAGGGAATCGCACCTCACACCATGTGTAAGTCCAGTGTGTCTAGCACGCAGACAGTATGGTAGCAGGACCTCAACTGACCTCCTTCTAACCAACACACGACCAACACTGGTACAGATGCAGAACCAACTTTTCCATCCTGCCCTTCAATAAGCTCGCGCTTGACACAAGTGAAGTGGTAACGGCGGTGGTTTGGGATCAGTGGAATGCACGCATCAGGCTCGAAGCTGTCCTTGAACTAACGGATTTGTAACAGTGCCAGAGTCACACACAGAAGACGATGGTCTTTCCTCTCGGCAGTGCCACGTGACCGTCCGGAGGCCGCTTTTTTTTTTTTTTTTTTTTTTTTTTTTTTTTTTTTTTTTTTTTTTTTTTTTTTTTTTTTTTTTTTGCGGCCATACATTCTAGTGACAACCGATGTCAGCAGTCTTGTACAGTGGGTACATTCCTGTTTAGTCTTTCTGGAACATCGCAGATGGAACAGCCAATTTCTCGTAGCCATTATCAAAACCTCGTTCAAAGTCAGTGAGGTGTTGATACTGCCGTCTTTGCCGCCTTGGGGGGAGTAAGTACTGTGAAAATATTTAAAAAGAGACATTTCCGATTATTGTCTCTTGTTGTTGTTGTTGTTGTGGTCTTCAGTCCAGAGGCTGGTTTGATGCAGATCTCCATGCTACTCTATCCTGTGCAAGCTTCTTCATCTCCCAGTACTTACTGCAACCTACATCCTTCTGAATCTGCTTAGTGTATTCACCTCTTGATCTCCCTCTACGATTTTTACCCTCCACTCTGCCCTCCAATACTAAATTGGTGATCCCTTGATGCCTCCAGAATATGCCCTACCAACCGATTCCTTCTTCTAGTCAAGTTGTGCCACAAATTTCTCTTCTCTCCAATTCTATTCAATACCCCCTCATTAGTTCTTAATAATATTTAATCTCTCCGCATCATTTATCGATTAATTCCAATTGGAAATGTAGTATTTATTATTTCAAAGCTAATAGCGTAAGTGTAAAAAATTCCAGTCATTCTTTACTGACTTCCTTATGTATCTCTATCTCCGGAACTATTCAATCTAGAAGTCTGTGGTTTTCAGCTATTTATTCCTTGAATTCATGTTAATGTTCGTGTTAAGAGGTTGGACGCAGTGTGTTAACAGAAATGATAGTATTGCACAGGCATCCTGTGGAGACTCTGGATAGTAAAGGAGAACTTAGAGACAAAAACATTGATGAACTCCATCAACATTATGGAATGGCAATAAGGAGCAATACACATGACGTACAAGGGGTGAAAAGAGCAGTGGGGGCACATTATTTCATTTTACACAAACTTTCCACTGATGATACACATGGTTGAAATGGCTCTGAGCACTATGGAACTATGGAACTTAACTTAGAACTACTTAAACCTAACTAACCAAAGGACATCACACACATTCATGCCCGAGGCAGGATTCGAACCTGCGACCGTAGCAGTTGCGGGGTTCCGGACTGAAGCACCTAGAACCGCACGGCCACCACGGCCGGCCCTATACATGGTCTTCGCCCATCTGGTGCTGATTTATAGTGCAAGCACCGCAATGCTCGGGGAGTGGGTAGAGAGGAACAACGTAGGCACGAAAATAGCATGCCATCTGCAATTATGGAAGCTATTAAACCAATATGTGTACATCTGGCCTACATGCCACATGTTTTTATTCTGCCATGAGCCCATGTGTTTTTCTGATCGCTTGATTTTTTAGTTAATTATATAATGTTGCACTTACAGACTTCTTCTCACTTCAATTCCCCTGATAACTTATTTGATATCTGAGTAAAAACTGCCACATCCTTCAACCTATTTCTACTTTATGGTCGCTTGTTACGGGACGCTCACCTAACTGTTGCATTTGGTAAATTTTATCTAATATTTCCTGTCACAGATAGCATCGTTTATTCGAGACATTACGCATTCCCTTTCTATTGCATGTATCTTGTAGCAGATAAGCGAGGTCCTTATGCTTCTCCAATGAGGACACTACATGTGATTCTACAGAACAGTATTTGCACACTATTTCGTATTTGAGTGTTAGAATTTTATTAACACACCCATTGCAATGTGGTCAACTATACTTGGCTCTCTAGAACACATTCACTATTGTTAGAATTTTCTAAATGATTTTTTGGGTTCATTTATGTTCACTTTAGTAAAATTGCGCCTTTTTTCGTTGCACGATTAATGAAAGAGCACCTGCTCAAATAACTTTCATTTCTCTTTCTGGATTGCATTATGTTATCCTCTGCTGCCTTGATCTCTTAAGGCTACCCATTCGTCTTCTATTGCACTCCTCTCCCCAGTTTCAGTCCAACGTTGCCTAATCCTCCCTCTGAAACTTTCGACAATCGCTGGTTCCTTTAATTTATTAACTATGTCCAACCTCCTTAATTTCCCAAAACAATATGAAATTTAAGTTTTTACGATAGGCCGAGCACTTTTCGAGATAAAGGTAGAAGTCGTATTCGTACACAGCCTCCAAAGACGGTATCACTGACTCGCAGAGATACATAAAGGAGAGACGAGGAGTCGTTCGACAACGGGCAGGATGGAGCAATAAGAAATTTAATTGTTTCGGAACGGAATTTTCACCTATACTTCTTCCTAAAAATAAATATAAAACTTCGGTAAATGTTTGTAGAACGATAATAATTAGATACCCAGTGATTAGAATAGTCACAGAGAAATTCCTTCTTACTTGAGAGGGAAAATGTTCTCTGCATTTGGTAATGAAACCACACGAACAGTATAACAGTTGCTACTTGCCATGGTAGTGTAACTATGTGCAACTATTCGTTTTCTGATGTACTTGTTGACTGATTGCCATCTACAGTACCCAAAATCCTTTCAGTCATGATGTTAATATTGTACGTCGCTATCCGGTTCAAGAGAAAGTTGAGGCAAGTATCTAGTTTCCTGGTGGAAATGATTTGTCTCTGAGTGGATTACCATCTCACAGCTATGAACTTCGGGTGGGCGGCTTCGGTGGAGATTTACACGTCTCAGCCGTAATTTATGAACCTGTTGCGCAGACTGGGGACTTTTAGCGGCAAACTCCATAGTGGGATGGATGGAGAACTTTCCTGAAGAGCCCAAGAGGTGCTAAACTTGCAAAAAGATTTTTGGTCGAGGTATGCTGATTAGTACATTTACATTTATGTATTGTCAATGAACGCACGAAATATCAGTGTAAAATATGTAGTAATCGAGTAACGTGTTAAGAATAAGTCTGAAAAATATTCTACGTATGTGACATTTGTGCAGCTCTGGAATACTAGATAGCCAAATTAAGCTGGTGGTGACTTATATGATATTGACTGTACACTCGACTCGCACTTCGAAGAGAGGGGGAACGGAAAACAGTATTCAAAACTATTTATCAATAAACTGTATGTCTGAAGCGTTAGTCAACATGTCGTTTACTTCGTTAGCAGTTGAAAGTACGAATTTCTCTTGTTAAAAATTGAAAGTTTAGTCGATATGTAAGAGTATAAGTTGGTGTAGTTTATGTATTCAAATGGCTCTATCGTCACTTGGTGGTTCTGAAGTAGAGGGCCTTATCTTTTCAAGTGGATAGCAAAGTATTGCAAACATTGCATTCTTTGGGGATTCTCAGAGTTCCCCACAGTCACAACTAAATTTTTACTGTTAATCGTAACACAGTGGGCCTAAAGAGCATTACATGTGAAACATTGAGAGGAATCTTAATTGTCGTATATTTGTAATCTGTACAAAGCTGATTAATCTACTCTATGGATTCTTCCGTTACGTCTTTGTAGAACAATTCCATATTTAAGGTTGAATAACAAGCACATTGTTTTTGTTTCACTGAGTTTTTTGTGTTTCAAACCAGTTTTCGGATTTTTGAGTCATCTTCACGAAACAACCGACTAGCATCTGAAAATAGCACTATTTCTTAGGTAACCAAACATTATAACAAACATACATTCCACTTACAAAGAGTGTTGTACATAAAATTCGTTTTTTAACGTTGAAATGACACTTTACGCAGGCTGGACTATGTTAAGCACAATAAATAACGAAACTACACAATATTACAGGTTAAATGTTTATAATCCTGAGTTTGTGAGGTGACGAACTGTTAAAATGCTCATTCTTCATTTATGTTACGCAATAAATATATTTCTTAACATTGTAAACTAAACTTGAGGCACTGGACGGTATTATACACAACAACTAAAATACCCATTTTTACTGCATTACAGGTTATGTGGTTATGATGCCATAGTTTTTCAGGTCACGGCAATGGTTGTGAACTATCTAACGGCTGAGCACTGCCTGTCGGAACTCCACAGCATGGATTATAACCAAACCAAAGTCCTGACACAGAACTTCCAAATACTGGGACTGTGTCATCAAAGAAGCCGTAGAGATCAGAGTAAGGGAACCACAACTAAATCGTGACAGCGGTTACATCCTTAGCAATACGTGGGAACCCGCGATCACCCGGATCAAGAAGGAAAACGATATTTCCCAGAGTGTACCGACTTCGGGGGGGGGGGGGAGGGAAGAATAACGAGAGCGGTGCCGGCAGACCCTCCTGAACGAGAAGACCTAGGACGCAGCGCCCAGACGGCGGGAGAACGGACGCTGTACCCGGACCGCGCGCGGGGCATGGACCGCACCGACTCATAGGAACTCCCTCCTTAGGCCCTCCCTAGGCCCGACAAGACGCCTCCTGAGACGCGGCAAGGTAGGAGTAGGCAAAATGCAACAGGGAATAACAATATTAATCTGCTAATAGTAAACTGCAGGAGCGTCTATAGAAAGGTCCCAGAACTGCTCTTATTAATAAACGGTCACAACAGAAAGTTGGCTGAAACCAGACGTAAACAGTAATGAAATCCTAAACTCAGATTGGAATGTATACCGAAGAGACAGGCTGGACAGTGAAGGGGGAGGCGTGTTTATAGCGATTAGAGGTGCAATAGTACCGAAGGAAATTCACGGAGATCCGAAATTAGAAATAATTTGGGTGAAGGTCACGGTTAAAGCAGGCTCAGACATGGTAACTGGATGTCTCTATAGGCCCCCTGGCTTAGCAGCTGTTGTGGCTGAGCACCTGAAGGATAATTTGGAAAATATTTCGAGTAGATTTCCCCACCATGTTATAGTTCTGGGTGGAGATTTTAATTTGCCGGACATAGACTGGGAGACTCAAACGATCATAACGGGTGGCAGGGACAAAGAACCCAGTGAAATTTTTTTAAGTGCTTTATCTGAAAACTACCTTGAGCGGTTAAACAGATAACCGACTCGTGGCGATAACATATTAGACCTTCTGGTGACAAACAGACCCTAACTATTTGAAACAGTTAACGAAATCAGCGATCATAAAGCGGTTACTACATCGATGATTTCAGCCGTAAATAGAAATATTTTTTTGTCTCCAGTACAGGTAGTGTTGAGGATCAATGGACAAAGTTCAAAACCATCGTACAATATGCGTTAGATGAGTATGTGCCAAGCAAGATCGTAAGAGATGGAAAAGAGCCACCGTGGTACAACAACCGAGTTAGAAAACTGCTGCGGAAGCAAATGGAACTTCACAGCAAACATAAACATAAACATACCCAAAGCCTTGCAGACAAACAAAAATTACGCGAAGCGAAATGTAGTGTGAGGAGGGCTATGCGAGAGGCGTTCAATGAATTCGAAATTAAAGTTCTATTTACTGACTTGGCAGAAAATCCTACGAAATTTTGGTCTTATGTCAAAGCGGTAGGTGGATCAAAACAAAATGTCCAGACACTCTGTGACCAAAATGGTACTGAAACAGAGGATGACAGACTAAAGGCCGAAATACTAAATGTCTTTTTCCAAAGCTGTTTCACAGAGGAAGACTGCACTGTAGTTCCTTCTCTAGATTGTCGCACAGATGAAAAAATCGTAGATATCGAAATAGACGACAGAGGGGTAGAGAAATAATTAAAATCGCTCAAAAGAGGAAAGGCCGCTGGACCTGATGGGATACCAGTTCGATGTTATACAGAGTACGCGAAGGAACTTGCCCCCCCCCTCCCCTCTTGCAGCGGTGTACCGTAGGTGTCTAGAAGAGCGTAGCGTTCCAAAGGATTGGAAAAGGGCACAGTTCATCTCCGTTTTCAAGAAGGGACGTCGAACAGATGTGCAGAACTATAGACTTATATCTCTAACGTCGATCAGTTGTAGAATTTTGGAACACGTATTATGTTCGAGTATAATGACTTTTCTGGAGACTAGAAATCTACTCTGTCGGAATCAGCATGGGTTTCGAGAAAGACGGTCGTGTGAAACCCAGCTCGCCCTATTCGTCCACGAGACTCAGAGGGCCATAGACACTGGTTCACAGGTAGATGCCGTGTTTCTTGGCTTCCGCAAGGCGTTCGATACAGTTCCCCACAGTCGTTTAATGAACAAAGTAAGGGCATATGGACTATCAGACCAATTGTTTGATTGTATTGAAGAGTTCCTAGATAACAGAACGCAGCATGTCATTCTCAATGGAGAGAAGTCTTCCGAAGTAAAAGTGATTTCAGGTGTGCGCAGGGGAGCGTCATAGGACCGTTGCTATTCACAATATACATAAATGACCTTGTGGATGACATCGGAAGTTCACTGAGGCTTCTTGCAGATGATGCTGTGGTGTATCGAGAGGTTATAACAATGGAAAATTGTAATGAAATGCAGGAGGATCTGCAGCGAATTGACGCATGGTGCAGGGAATGGCAATTCAGTCTCAATGTAGACAAGTGTAAAGTGCTGCGAATACATAGAAAGATAGATCCCTTATAATTTAGCTACAAAATAGCAGGTCAGCAACTGGAAGCAGTTAATTCCATAAATTATGTGGGAGTACGCATTAGGAGTGATTTAAAATGGAATGATCATATAAAGTTGATCGTCGGTAAAGCAGATGCCAGACTGAGATTCATTGGAAGAATCCTAAGGAAATGCAATCCGAAAACAAAGGAAGTAGGTTACAGTACGCTTGTTCGCCCACTGCTTGAATACTGCTCAGCAGTGTAGGATACGTACCAGGTAGGGTTGATAGAAGAGATAGAGAAGATCCAACGGAGAGCAGCGCGCTTCGTTACAGGATCATTTAGTAATCGCGAAAGCGTTACGGAGATGACACATAAACTCCAGTGGAAGACTCTGCAGGAGAGACGCTCAGTAGATCGGTACGGGCTTTTGTTGAAGTTTAGAGAACATACCTTCACCGAGGAGTCAAGCAGTATATTGCTCCCTCCTACGTATATCTCGCGAAGAGACCATGGGGCTAAAATCAGAGAGATTAGAGCCCACCCAGAAGCATACCGACAATCCTTATTTCCACGAACAATACGAGACTGGAATAGAAGGGAGAACCGATAGAGGTGCTCATGGTACCCTCCGCCACACACCGTCAGGTGGCTTGCGGAGTATGGATGTAGATCTAGATGTAGAATCACGAAAGTGTTACGTAGATGATAGATAAACTCCAGTGGAGGACTCTGCAAGAGAGACGCACAGTAGCGCGGCATGGGCTTTTGTTGAAGTTTCGAGAACATACCTCCACCGAGGAGTCAAGCAGTATAATACTCCCTCCTATGTATATCTCGCGAAGATGTAGATGTAGATGTAGATGTAGATAGGAAGCGCCTGAGGGAGGAGCGGGAGGAAGATTGTCCTATATATACACGGCGCCGGCCCACCGCCGGTCAGTACATCAGCGCACCTGATGATGGCAACGTGGTCGATTGCCGAAGTATCGTGTCCTATGAACACTCATACTAGGCTGTTCACCCGAGATTTATTTCATCAGACATGTTCTACACTGTAAATTACATTTTGAAGCAGTGGGGAATATTAATCACAAAACATGGTTAAAATACACAGTATTAAAGTATTACAAGACATACTGTTGAAATTTGTTGGATAAGCAAAATAGGGAACAGGAAATTCTATTGTGTTTATAATTTGTATAGCGGGATGTGTTATTGTGGCAGTTCGTAGGTATGTGCCTGGTTTATTGCTTCGTGTGAAGCTTAAAATAAGGATGTGGACAGCTGTAACTGATCATTTAGAACCAGCTGGGAACTTTGAGCTACCTCAAGTGCTTCTAACAAGCTTGCCCAACATGTGTTGAAGGAAGGACACGGATATAAAGTACGCACAGAAGTACTGCATACAACAAAGGAAGAAAGAATGCTAAGCCTTAACACTTCTGGGCTGAGATGCCGTGGTCCATACATAAGATTCTCCCCCGACGTTTCGCATTCGACTGCGGAGGGCATCCTCCGAGGACAATTGGCGACTGCGAGGATGCCTTCCGCAGTCGAATGCGAAACGTCAGGAGAGAGTCTTATGCATGGACCACGGCATCTCAGCCCGGAAGTGTTAAGTGATGACAACACCTGCCGTGAAAGCCTTCATTCTATGATCAAAGCTAAGCCTGTTAGAAGTACTTGCGGTAAACAGACATTTAGCTAAAAATCCCCAGAAGGTTCTAAGTGATCAATTACAGCTGAATGCATCCCCACTATTAAGCTTCAGAGTGATGCGGTCAACCATGCACATATCCACAAACTGCCAAAATGACATATACTCTTACACAAAACAAAAACGCAATAGAATTTCCTGTTCCTTATCTTGCTTACCCCACGAACTTCAACAATATAACTTTTAATACTTTAATATTGTGTATTTTAAACAAGTACTGTGATTAATATTGCCTGTTGCCTAAAATATAATGTATAATGTAAAACAAGTTTGTTGCGCAACCTAAATTGCTAGTACTCAGACACTTCTGAACCACTGTCATGACGTCACGAACTATGGCATCATTACCGTGTAAGCTGTAATACTGTCAGATTACGTAATATAATTATTGTGTACGTTACTATCCATTGCCTAAAGTTTAATTTCCAATTTTAAAAACCATGTTTGTTGCACAACATAAGTGAAGAATGCTCAGTTTAATAGTTTCTCCGTCAGTGTGAAGACCTCACAACGTTCAGAATTATGACCATTTAACCTGTAACACTGTACAGTTTAATTATTTATTGCATTTAATATTGTCCAGTGTGTAGAGTGTAATTTCAACGTTAAGAAACAAGTCTGAAGCACAACAATCTATGCAGTTGTATTGTATGTTTTCTCATAATGTTTGGTTACCTAAGAACTAGTGTCCTTTTGAGACGCTAGTCAATTGTTTCCCTAACATGAGGTAAACAAAAATCATTGGACTACAAATAATGTAACTATTATTGAAACTTAAAATTGATTAATATCTTATTTTTTCTCGAAAGTGAAATAGACAGTGATTTTGTAAGGTACTTGAAAGCGTACATGTACCCCGACGATTTGCTGCTGGTTTGATGCAGCACTCCATGCTGTTATATCTTGTACACGCTTCTTCATCTCTGCATAATTACTGCAACCGAGGTCCTTCTGCATCCGCTTACTTCACTCTAGTCTTGGTCATCCTCTATAATTTTTACACTCTACACTTTTTTCTAATAACAAATTGACAATCCTTTGATACCTCAGGACGTCTCTCGTCGTATATCCCTTCTTTCAGTCAGACTGTATCATAAATTTCTTTTCTCCTGAATTCTATTCAGTATCTCCTCCTTAGTTACAATACCACGCATCTAATCTTCAGCGCTATTCTGTAGGATCACATTACGAAAGTTTTGATTCTTGACTTGTCTGAAATAATTTTCGTCTACGTTTACTTCCGCACAAAGCTACATTCCAGAGAAACTGTTTCAGAAAATATTTCCTAACATTTAAATATACTCGTATATTGTATGTTAACAAATTCCTAGTTCACGAATTGCTTCTCTTTTGCTATTGCCAGTCTGCATTTTACATCCTCTCTACTTCGAACGTCGTCAGTTATTTTGCTGCCCAAATAACAGAAGTTGTCCACTACTTTTAAATTTCCTCATCTAATTCCCCCAGCATCGCCTCGTTTAATTCCACAACATTCCATTGCCCGTTTTACTTCGGTTGACGTTCATCTTCTAACCTTGTTTCAAAATATTATCTTTACTGTTGTCAAATAAAGACATGGTTGCGGCAGCGGCTGTTATATGAAATAACTATTTATTATTCATTCAGATCAACTAACCTTCCAAGTCTTATCCCATCTCTGGCAGAAAGTACAGTGCCATCGGCAACTCAAGGCTTTAATTCCCTCTCTTTCAATTGTAAGTTTGTTGTAATCTCTTGGACTTTCTTCGCGGTTCGTTCTCATTTCGTTGAGGTCGTGAATTCTGCCGGTGTTACGCGACTTTTCAACAGGATATTCCGATGCCATAACTCGACTTCTTTATCGGGTGTTCCCTGAGACTGACTGCCCGGCTAACCGGATAATCGGATGCCATATTTCGTTAGCAACTTTCTCGTAGATTTTATTTACTGCTCGCTCAACGTACAGATTGATTAACATCGGCGACAGACTACAACTCTCACGCTTTTCTCAATTACGTCTTCCCCTTCATTTCCTTCGATTCATTGTAACAGATTCCTGCTTTCTGTATGAGTTGTGAATAACTTCCGCTACTCGTATTTTACACTTGACTCGACCTAACTGAATATGGAGCTTAACGAGCCTAGAACCAGTATATATGTTCATGTGAACGATACGGAATAACCGAAGGTACTGAACGAATCTCGAGGTGCTATAGTGTGTAACAGATAAGATTAAACCATAAGGTGCGGTTGTTTACTCGCTTCATAGTCCAAACATTTGTCGTAATGAACGAAGGCATTGTTTATTACAACTGCTGTTGAGTGATGAACGTCGTAATACCACTTATTAACTTTTAACCTTCTTCTCTGTCCGCTCATTGCAAAGAAAAGGGGTGGTGGAAAATATGTAAACTCCAAAAACACAACACATTACTATGCCTAATATGGTGCAGGAAAACAGGTGGCATTCAAAACAGCTTCCACTCATCTCGGAATGGACAGATACGAGTCGTGTATGGTTTTCAAGGGAATCTTATGTTATTCCTTCTGCAAAAGATTACCACGTTCTTCTCTCCAAAGTAGACCTTATAGTCTAAGTAATATTTAGATCAAATGACTGTTGTGGCTAGGGGAAGTGTGACAGTTCATTCTCGTCCTGGACGAAGCGAGCTCCCTGTGAACAGGAGCCCTCTCGACTTGGAACACAGCATCGCGAATGGAGAACAAACGTGTGCCATGGGATGGACCTGCTCAGCCAAAATGTTCACATGATCCTCGGCAGTAATGCGATCTTGTAGAATAACCATGGGGAACATGAAATACCGCGATATGGCTGCACAAATCATCACCGGACCACCGCCATCTTCGTTCTTGGGGCATAAACTCGGCTCGAACTCGAAACAATATGAAACAAGGTTCATCCGACCAATTGGCTTTCTTCCTTTGCTCCATAGTCCAGGTTTTATGGCTTCGGCACCACGTTTTCCTGTTACAGGCATTTGAATCACTGATGACTGGTTTTGGAATACCAGCTCGTCATGCAGTTCCCAACTTATGGAGGTCATTTCGTATTATTTTGATGCTGACAATGTGCACCAGTACGACACTCAATACTACAGTGACTTTTGCAGCTGTCGTCCTGTTATTATTCGCCACACTTTTCTTCATTGACCAGCCGTTACGATCACTCAGCAGAGACTTTCATCCGCATTGTGACTTAGCGTATGATGTTTTTCCGCTTTTCCTGTGTGCGGTATACTCTGATAAGCCAAAACATTATGACCACTCCGTACCGCGACGTTGGATGCCGCCTGATGGCGTTGCGGGCACGTGACGGGGTACCAAACGTATTTAAGCGGAGCAGACACTGACAGGGAATCACCATAGCGAAGATGTGGGCTGCAGATGGGGACAACCAACAAAGAGAAGATTATTATTATGCAGATCCTGTTGAAGAGTATCTCGATAACGCCAAATCTGGTCGAATGTTCACGTGCTACTGTCGTGTACAGCTAGGAAAAGGAGCTGAAGCACAGTGAAACTACCACTAGGCGCAAAATGGTAGGACGTTCACCATTATTCGCAGAACGTGGGGTTCGGAGGCATATCTGCTCTGTTAAGTAGGTGTTCTGTGCCATCTCTGCCGAAAGAGTACAATGCTAGTGCAAGCGCAAGTGTTTCGGAGCACATCGTTCATCGTACACTGTTGAACATGGAGCTCCGCAGCAGACCATCCCCTAGCGTTTACATGTTGACCCAACGACTTCGTGATTTACGACCACAATGGACACAAGGCCATCGGGATTGGACCGTCGATCAGTGCAAAAGTGTCTGCTCTTCGGATGAATCGCATTTTTCTACTCTAGGTCAAAGGTCGTCTCCACAAACGCCGTCTTCGAGGTGAACGGCGGCTCGAAACATGCAGCAAACCAAGGACGCAGGCTGGTGGAAGCAGTATTATGCTACGGGTGACATTCTCCTGCGCTATTGTGGGACCTGTGGTACTAGTCGAAGACACGCCGACAGCTGCGAACCATCTCCACCCCTTCATGTTTGACGCCTTCCCCGCCGGCTATGTCATCTGTCAGCAGCACAACTGTCCATATCTGGGAGCCATAACCGTGCTACAGTAGTTTGAGAAGCATTATAGTGAACTCATGTTTATGTCTCGGCCCCCAAACTCGCTGTGGAACCTGTCTGTGTCGCTATCGGTCGCCATCACCGCGTACGCAAGTTCAGATGGTTCAAATGGCTCTGAGCCCTATGGGACTTAACTTCTGAGGTCATCAGTCCCCTAGAACTTAGAACTACTTAAACCTAACTAACCTAAGGACATCACACACATCCATGCCCGAGGCAGGATTCGAACCTGCGACCGTAGCGGTCTCGCGGTTCCAGACTGTAGCGGCTAGAACCGCTCGGCCACTCCGGGCCGGCGCGTACGCAAGTCAGCTGCACGTTGTTTACGAGAATTACATGAGCTGCGCGTAGAAATCTAATGCCACAAACCTACCAACAAAATATGAGATACCTGATACGCAGAATCAATGATGTATTTCGTTGCAAAGACGGACAAACAAACTGTTAAGCAATTGGTCATAATGTTTTGGCTCATCAATGCAAATCTTTGACACGGTGCTCCTTGAAACAGCAGACACTTTGGCTACCTTGATTACGGAAGCACCTAACGTACAAACACCAACAACTTGCCCATGCTCGACTTCACTTAGGTGCGAAATAATGCACTGACGACTACACGGAACATTGTTCTGACCGCTATTGATATTTGTAACGTTTTTAGGAATGTGTACTGGTGCCGTTCTTGGTCAAATACTACAACGTAACCCGTAGACCTGGCCAGCATCCGTATTTATGTTCAAGCACGCGTTTCTCGCGGTATTCTCATGTTTTTGTCGAAATTCTGCATTTACTTAGAATGACGCTGTTCCACATTTCAACAGCTGCGACAGACCTTACATATCTATAACCTCTAACGGTATTTATCTATGGTTTCCAAGTTCAAACCGTTCGTCGGTTTGAATATTACCGCATAGTGTTACTTTATAATTAATTATTTCATATTATTTCTTTTTATAATACCATGGTAATCCCAAAAGTAAGGTCTAATATTTTTTTTATAAGTACAGAACTCTGTTTGTGTGGCAGTCACACTGCTTCATGCACTGTGTGTAAACATCCACTAAGGCGCTCAGTCTTGGCTTGGCAGCCGTTGAGAGGGGAGCTTCCGTTGGATGTTATCGTCAAGTGCGAATTGCGAGCAGTTATTCTGTTTTTGAACCCAATGGGCACTGTGCCTACTGAAATCCATCGTCAATTGACGGAAGTGTATGGTGAGTCGTGCACGGATGTCAAAAATGGTGTAGAGAGTTTGGAGCTGGTCGGACCGAAATTCACGGCGAGCAAAGGAGCGGGAGATCATCAATTTCTGAGGAGACAGTGTTGAAGATTGAGCAAAGCATGCGTGAAGATCTCTGGGCGTTGGTTCCTGAGGTTTACAGAAGCACCGCTCATAGAATTTCAACCGAAACATTGAACTACCGAAAGGCGTGCACAAGATGGGTGCCACGCATACTGAATGAGGACCACATGCGGCAACGAGTTGATGCTTTCCGCGCATTTCTTCAACGCCTTGCAGCTGTACATGACAGCTTTCTGGACTCAATTGTCACAGGTGACGAAACCTGGGCATACCACTTTGCCGGCCGGAGTGGATGAGCGGTTCTAGGCGCTACACTCTGGAACCGCGCGATCACTACGGTCGCAGGTTCGAATCCTGCCTCGGGCATGGATGTGTGTGATGTCTTTAGGTTAGTTAGGTTTAAGTAGTTCTAAGTTCTAGGGGACTGATGACCACAGCAGTTAAGTCCCGTACTGCTCAGAGCCATTTGAACCATTTTTTGGCATACCACTTTACACCTGCGACCAAGCAACAATCACACCAGTGGCGGCATCCTTCTTCGCCAAAGCCGCGGAGCTGGCGGCGAGCTGGTATGACATGGACATACAAAAACTGCCACAGCCTCTACAAAAATGAATCGACAGAAATGGTGATTATGCCGAAAAATAGCTAAATGTTAAAGCTGCAAAGTGATGTAAACCATTGTAGAAATAAACAGATCTATGTACTTATAAAAAAGTAGGAGACCTTACTTTTGGGATTACCCTCGTACGTCGCGACTGATCTACTATCGGTTTAAAGACGTATTAAACTTTAAGAGATTACTGTTGATCTACTAAGGAATGGGGGAAATTCTCACCTGTCATGCGTCATCAGCCATTTATTATGATCGGCTAGGCGGACCCAGTCCACTCCATGTAAATACAGCCTACAACATTGTGTTATGTTCGGCTACTTAAGAGACCGTCGGCAGCCACTCATGTATTTCATGTTCCCTAACAAAGATGGAATTATAATGGATGACAGTGGGGTATGTCACTGGACCACAATTGTTCGCGATTGGTTCGAAAAACGTTCTGGTCAATTAGAGCAAATGATTTGGCCACCCAGATCACCCGAGATTTCAGAATATTTACGGGTCGTTTTCGCGATTATGGTCGGCTATAGGGGAAACATGTATCGATATTTCTGCAGGGGGCGTTCAACGACTTGTTGAGTCCATGTCACGTCGAGTTACTGCACTACGCCGGGCAAAAGGAGCTCCGACACAATATTAAGAGGTATCCCATGCCTTTTGTCACCTCAGTGTATGGGAAACAGCGTAGGTAGTTAACTATCACAAGATGAATTTTAGAATTGCCTTGATGGGAAATTAATTTATTCACATTTACGCGTTTCGATACATAATCTTCAGAACACATAAAAAAATGCAAAGCAAAGCTCACGAAGATGAGCACGGAAGCTAGTGAAAAGAATACACTCATGCCAGTGAGTATGGCTCTGAGCACTATGGGACTTAATTGCTGAGGTCATCAGTCTCCTATAACTTAGAACTACTTAAACCTAACTAACCTAAGGACATCACACACATCCATGCCCGAGGCAGGATTCGAACCTGCGACCGTAGCGGTCGCGCGGTTCCGGACTGTAGCGCCTAGAACCGCTCGGCCACTCTGGCCGGCCAGTGAGTATGGCTCTGGGCTCCTTGGATATGAGAGTTTATTTCAGTGCCTTGCGTGCTCACTTTCGTGAGCTTTGGTTTGTATTTTATCCAGTGCTGTGAAGATGATGAATCGAAAAGTGAAATCGTAAACAAATTAATTTCCGTACAAAACATTCCCAAAACGTTATCCTGTGCCAAATCTTAATTATCGCTTGCCTGAAACTTGGAAGAATTTCACAATCAGATGGTGACAGTTAGTGTCATCAACAGATCCAAAGATGCTAACCATAAAGCGTAAATAAGTGAAGTCAGTCGAAAAAGGTGATGACTTTCGTCGCTGAGAATCGATATCACACACGAAAGGTCTACAACGGGATGACTTTCAGTTAATTATCGAATTTTTCCATGAAAAACTTCCTCTAATATTCCCGATACCTTAATCCCGGACGAGTATTTGTGTTGGTAAGAATAAGAATAAACTTCTATTCCATTCTGGAAATCTCTCTCTCTCTTTCTACGATCCATTGAATAATTTAGGGAAATATACAATTTCAACCTGAAAAACTAGTAGTAGTAGTAGTAGTAGCTTTATTCATCCGTAGATCTCTTTTTACAGGGATATAGGACATGTCAAAGTATTTACAAATTTAGATCAATTTAAAATAAGCTAATTCGTATTGACATATATTTACAGACTTCTAGTTAGAGTCAATCTTTAGATTTACTCCTGGTACACTATACTTTTTTTACAAATAACTTATTAAATAACGTAATGCCACATTGTTCATTCATATCTCACTATCAGTCACTGCACACACTATACACACATGGTTTGTTTCGTACCACTTCGTTCACTACACACACACACACACATACACACACACACACACATACAAGTGATCTCTGGGCCATTTTCTGTACGGCAACTTCCCATTTGCTATCCTGAAAAACTGAGTCAGCATCCCTCCATAATGAGTGAGATGTTGAGCTTAGAAAGAGGAAGAGGTGTTAGTATTGTGCCATGCATAGCTTTGGGGTAAGTATTTCTCGAAAGAAAAAAAAAGAAGGAAAAAAACATAAAGTGAAGGTGTTATGTGGAATGCTGGACATTTTATATTCATCATTATTATTATTTATTTGCATAACATTTTTTTATCATACCCCTACTTCGTTTTAGATAAGTAATCCTTCAACGTATAAAATGTATTGCGTATTAGGTACTTTTTAGCTGCCCTTTTGAATAAGTATATTTCTGCAATTTCTTTAATCTCTTTTGGTAATTTATTGTACAGTTTATTCCTTTGGTAGAAAATTCTGTTTTGAGTTTTATGTTAATTTTTTCTTGGTAAATGTAAGTTAAGTCTACCTCTTGTTGCATGGCCATGACAGAGCTGTTCGTACAGTAATTACCAATGTTATTTTGGATGTGTACAACTGACTGGTAAATGTATTCACATAGAGCAGTTAAAATCCCCAGTGTTCTGAACAGATCTTTGCAATTAGCTCGACTAGTATTTTTGGTTATTATTCTTATGGCTCTTTTCTGGAGTTTGAAAATTGTGTTCATATTTTGTGCATTTGTTCGCCAAAAAAGAATGCCATAGCTACGAACTGAGTGTACGTATGAATAATACGTAACTAAAAGACACTGCATGTTACACACTGATGATAGGATTCTAAGGGCATAACATACTGATGACATTCTGTTTTCAAGTACATTTGTGTGTTCGCACCACTTCAACTGAGAATATAGAAAACTACAGTTCTATTCCAGTTATTAGTGCTATGAAACCTATACAACAGTGACTTAATTTGGAATGGCGCAAATTACGAAAACAGCATGCTTATGAATATGGCCATGAATGCCTACGATAAGTTATGTAACACTGACTGTCCGCAGCTGTTGTTCTACATTTACAAAGACGTGGCCGGATGGGAGACGTAATTCTCATAGTGTTTCTTTTCTTAATCGCTTTCTTAGTCATCATATCCCCAAATATCAAACATCTATAATCATTCCATAGGTGCAGTACAAATTCTGATACGTTTACTATTGTGGTTGTGACCGCACATACCGCTAAATCATTCTACAATTCTCTCTCGCTCTCACAAGACTCTGGAACAATGTAGCGTTTCCGAACCGATTTTTACATTATTGGAGGTTTTAGTTGCATGGATAATAGGTCGAGGTCTGAGATACGTTCTAACGCTTCGCCTCCTAATGCAGAGGGTGTCTTATAGAAATTTGATTATATTTCAGATGAAAAGTAAATACCGAAAGTTTTGTAAAGAAATATCAGGAAAATAGAATAGCTTAAAAAGTCAGAGTATCTAGGAAAAAGAAATAAAGCCGCAGAAACATCAGTCTTAGATGAAAATACGAGCCAAATGGAAAGAGTATCTGGATAAATGAAGAATGCTTGCAATAAAAGTTATCGATTAAAAAATACAAATATTTATACTACAACATACACGGTTGAATTATATTACTATGACCACCGCCTATGTCCGACGTCAGTGTTCAATAACCACCTAACGACGTCAGACGGCAGTACTAACACCGGAGGGTATAACAAATCTGTCGACGTATGGGGAGAACAGTGCAGTATTTCCCTATTGCGGAAACACAGCGATTTATGTGACGTCGAAAAGGACAGTGATCATTGGCTTTCAGGACAAGGGTAGAAGCATTCCCGAAAGAGCTAAGTTTACAAACTTAGCACCATGGTTAAAGTATACCGTGCATGGGAAAATGGCGCTATCCAAAACATGGCGCTGAGGCATCTGTGGCGCAAAAAGGGCCTTAGGTGACAGGGGTAAACGACGGCTGCGGCCATGTGAACAGGCGAATAGGCGTGCAACTGTTGAGCAACTAACCGCGCAGATGAGCTAGAGGGTTACCAACAGCGTCTCCTTAACGACCACTTCACAACAGGCGACCATTTCATGCACCCATTCTCTCTGCTTCTGATCAGTGACAAAAGCTCGAATTTGCAAGCGAATACCGCAAATGCACGTCCACTAAGCAGCCAGAGGTGGTCTTTCCAAGTTTAATGCTTCATCGGACAGATGAGCATTGGCGCGTACGGCACGAAACGCCTGAACCCAAACATCGTGCAAGCGTGATGATCTGGGAAAGATTTTCATTGTATCCCTCGGGTGATCTCTTCGTTCTGGAATGAAAGACGGATCAAAAAAAGTATGCATTTATCCTTGGGAACTATGCCCAGCCCTGTCCGCAGCTCGTGGTCTTGCGGTAGTGTTCTCGCTTCCCTCGCACGGGGTCGCGGGTTCGATTCCCGGCGGACTCAGGAATTTTCCCTGCCTCGAGATGACTGGGTGTTTTGTGTCATCATCATCATCATTGGTCCCCGGAGGAGGGCAATGGCAATCCACATCAGGAAGGACATTGCCTAGTCGGCGGTGCGGGTCTCCCGCAACTTTCTCTACACTCCTCGGAGTATGGGATCTCCTCATCTCATCACCATGTGCATCCCTACATGCAGTTTGTTTTCCCTTGGCGTAATGTCATCTACCAGCATGACAATGCAATGTGTCACACAGCTCGCATTTTACGTGCGTGGTCCAAAGAGCACCAGGATAAGATTACCGTACTCTCCTCCCCACCAAGCTCCCCCGTTTCAGACCCATTCATGAATCTGTGGTACTAGCTTAGCATGATAACACGTTTCTGCCGGTACCTTCCAGAAAATCACCTGAGTCTCTTCCTGCACGTCTCACAGCACACGGCGGCACGCTTTTGACTAGTGGTCCCGTTAATGTGAGTGTACGGCGCCGTAGCGAGTACTTGAATGCGTGTGCACGCATATGTATCGGAGAAAAGATTTAAAGATTTGCGAAGTGCGATAAGAATCACGTAAGCATGCAAGGTAAGGATCAATGAAAAAAATGCCGTTTGGACAGTGAACTGTAGGGACAGGGGCTACTTGAATACATCACATTTCATGTTTGTGCTATTTTTTATTACAGAGATATGAGGCCATCTTTGGGTTTTGTAAATGGAACCCTATGTTAAATTTTAGCGTAACATGATGGGCTTAAAAGGACGGTTTCAAGTATGTGTATATCATAAGATTTAGGCGAATAGTTTTTGAGACACAGATATGTTCCCGTATCGTATTCGTCCTTAGAAGAGGCGTTGTCCAATACGATCTTTCCTGTTGACCACTGAGGAACTTAAGGGGGAAGGCTTTGTTTTCCTGTTTCTCGATAACGCCGCAAGGTGACACACGACGTTGCTGGAGAGAAGGGTATAAATGTGCTGCTGGGGTAATGAGGCATCGCATTTCCGTCACAGTTTCTTGGAGCAGACTTATACACCAACGAAGAAAAGTTAGATATGCTTCTAGCGTATGGTGAAAGCAGAATAAATGGTGTTAGAGCAATAAAGCGGCATGGTCAGCTGTATCCTGATCGTGAGCGTCCTACGCGCCAGCTTCTCGCGCGTATTTGCAAGAAACTACTTGAATCGGGATCGTGAAACGCCATGCAGAGGACAAGGCAGAAAACTACAACTGGCGACGTATATGAAGAGGGAGTTCTAACATTGACACATAACGACCCGACTGTTTCATCGCGACGTATCGCCTCGGAAGTGAGAGAAGTGTTCTACGCATATTGCCCCGGCAAAGATTTCACCATTTTCACCTCTCATTACATCAAGCACTCTCCGGTGTGGATTTCGAACGACGCCAGGAATTTTTCCCGTTTGCTCTGCAGCGCCTACAAGATGATCCAACCTTTTTTCAACGGGTGCTTTTTACTGATGAAGCAACTTTCACCAACCAATGTCAATTTGCATAATATGCTTTACTTGTCAATAGAGAACCCTCATTGGCTTCGACAGGTACAGCATCAGCAACCGTGGAGTGTTAGTGTGTGGTGCGGCATCGTCGGGAATGTCATTGTGAGGCCGTACGTCATTCCGGGTATACTAAATGGCAATAACTATGCACAGTTCCTGAGAAACGTTCTGCACATTTTGCTGTTAGAGGTACCACTAACTACGCGTCAGTGCATGTGGTTCCCACATGACGGCTGTCCTGCTTACTCTTCCCGTGTGGCTACAGAGCTGTTAAATGAAAAGTTCCCAGATCGTTCGATAGGACGAAGTGCTAAAGAGAAGTGGCCAGCCCGCTCTCCTGATTTGACCCCTCTTGATTTTTTTCTGTGGGGAGCAATCAAACGTAAAGTCTATGCTCAAATACCAACTACGCCAGACGATATGTATCAACATATCATCGGCGCGAGCGCTGATATCTCACGTTACACCCTCGCAGCGGTTCAGAGATAATTCGAACGGCGACTACAAATGTGCATTGCAACAGAGGGGAAGCACATGCTTCAGTAAAGTTTTGTGTCATGTACAGTATGTATTTTGCATCTTTGTGTGTATTTGCTTCGTATTGTGATCAATAGTAAATATTTTCAAATAAAAAACAAATACGTAAGAAATAATTGTGACCAATAAGGGCCTCCTCATTTACATTTGTATTTCTGTTACTTAAAATGTATTACAACTTGTAGTATTATAATACTGTATGTTCTCTACTATTTTGGTATCACAGTAGTCAAATAACTGAGTAATATTCGCGCGATATCATCAGTTAATTTTTGCGCAAAACATCGCAGCATGTATTACTATTGTCGGGTAAATGAGCGTGTTTGTGTAAGGACGGACTCGCGACGTTTACCGTGTACTTTACATAACAGGAAAGGTCGCATTGGACAACGCCACTTCGAAGGACGAACAGGATACGAGAACATATCTGTGTCTCAAAAACTATTCGCCTAAATATTATGATATACACATAATTGAAACCGTCTTTTGAAGCCCACCATGTTACGCTAAAATTTAACATAGGGTTCCACTAAAAAAACAAAGATGGCCTCATATCTCTGTAACAAAAAAAGGCACAAACGTGAAATTTGACTGAAATATTGAAGTAGTCCCTGTCTCTGCAATTCACTATCCAAACGGCATCTTTGCATCTATTACGGTTGGGGAGATACAAGGGGTGTTATGACTTAGCTGCCTCACCCTGTATATACAAGATGATCAAAAAGTCAGTACAAATTTGAAAACTTAATAAACCACGGAATAATGTAGATAGAGAGGTAAAAATTGACACACATGCTTGGAATGACTTGGGGTTTTATTAGAACAAAAAGAAAAAACGAAAAAAACACCCCATATTGCTAGACGCGTGAAAGATCTCTTGCGCGTGTCGTTTGGTGATGATCGTGTGCTCAGCGGCCACTTTCGTCATGCTTGGCCTCCCAGGTCCTCAGACCTAAGTCCGTGCGATTATTGGCTATGGGGTTACCTCAAGTCGCAAGTGTATCGTGATCAACCGACATCTCTAGGGATGCTGAAAGACAACATCCGACGCCAATGCCTCACCATAACTCCGGACATGCTTTACAGTGCTGTTCACAACATTATTCCTCGACTACAGCTATTGGTGAGGAATGATGATGGACATATTGAGCATTTCCTGTAAAGAACATCATCTTTGCTTTGTCTTACTTTGTTATCCTAATTGTTGCTATTCTGATCAGATGAAACGCCATCTGTCGGACATTTTTTGAACGTTTGTATTCTTTTTGGTTTTAATAAAACCCCATGTCATTCCAAGCATGTGTGTCAATTTGTAGCTCTCTATCTACATTAATCCGTGATTTATTCAGCTTTCAAATGTATACAGACTTTTTGAGCACCCCGTATATTAAAACATGAAAGGAAACTTGGTGGTAAACAAAGCAGCAAATAGGAGGTATTAAAACGTTCACGTGGCCCTTAGCTGGTTATAGCAGAAAGAAAAAACTGTTCACCACTATACTTACTGGTCACCATCTGAACGCTGCAACTATTCGAACGAACGTTACTGCGATACACTGTGGAAGTATCAACCCCACCTTGTGAAACCTGATAGAGATATCTCTGAGAATGCCTAGGTCGCCTGAGTTCGGCGTAGGATGCGGCGTAAAACCGCCCTCGGAGACACTTGCTTCTTTTTCTGCAGATGAAGGTAATGGAGAGAGCCGGTTCGCGATATTAAAGCCTCGAGAGGAATTCCACGGACGCTTTATTTCCGTCGTAGACAGTGAAAAAACAGTGGCTGTCAGATGGGAGCGGTTAATGCCACCCACGTTCCACGAGGAGAAGGCGTGAAAGGGGTGGAAGATGGAGGGTGGGGAAGGTGCGGCGCGGTAAGCGGTAAACAGCAGGGGTGGCCAGCAGAGCCGGCTGCCCCGTAGCCTAACGTAACGGCGTAATTAAGACCCGCTGCGGCGAGGCGCAGCAGGGCAGCGAGTCAGCGGCTGCTCCTAACGACGACGTCACGAGCAGTGAAGCCGACAGCGGACCAGAACAAGGTGTCTAACGCTTCGTTCTCCGTCAGTCACTTTTCCGTGTTACTATAACTGCCTAGAATGGTGAGTACGCTTTAATTATTCGATCACACGGATGAAGGGGAAGATGTCATGGATGCGTCGAATCTTTAAGTTTGCTGCTATTCAAGACCTGGAATTCTACGGGTGTCCGCTCCATTGACTCAAGAAGAAGTGTGAAAACAGTGTTGCTGTGTCTGGTTATGAAAATGTAAAATTACTTTTAAGTTGTATAAGAAATAATTGAATTTTTAACTCAAAACCTATGTGTTTTTTTTTTTTCCAACGCTGTTCCCGCTTTGACAGTGTACAATTTGAACCATATGCTATGTCTGTGGTTTCTTCAAGCACAGGAGATATAATTTTAGACATGTCTGCTTTACATCTATGCCGGCTGGGGTGGCAGAGCGGTTCTAGGTGCTATAGTAACCGCGCGACCGCTACGGTCGCAGGTTCGAATCCTGCCTCGGCCATGTACGTGTGTGATGTCCTTAGGTTAGTTAGGTTTAAGTAGTTCTAAGTTCTAGGGGACTGGTGACCTCAGCAGTTAAGTGCCATAGTGCACAGTGTCATTTTACATCTTTGGAAGCGGACACGGTCATGTGCCTCCTGCTCCCATAAGTTCATAACCCAATCCGTGCTGCATGATAGGCGTAATTCCATGCAACCATTCTATATATATTGTTATCTTCCATCTTAAACTTAGCCTCCTCAATAGCTCTCATCTTCAGCAAAACTAATGTTATTTGGGACACGCACAGCATTTATATACATATACATACATAATGCGATATGGGACAGAGTTTTCTGTAAATAACAACAACAGAGACGTATGGTGACTAATTTTTTTCTTGGTTTATTCAGTTCACGCAAATGCAATATAGTTCTTGAGGTACAATCTAATTGTTGAGGTACAATGTAGTTTTTGAGGTACAATATTGTATTCTTGAGGTTTAAATTGACTCTGCTATTCCAATGGAGAAATACTTTTAACTTACACGCTACAACAGTAACACTGATAGGATTTTTTTTATAAATCTACGCTAAAAACTAATATGCAGATACTTTATTCACTACAACTAAATTCCACAGCGCCGGTAGCATAGTTTTTACAATAATTCTAATGGACTGTGCGCGCTTAGAAACTAATTTGAACAGTCCCCAATAGCAAACAATTCTGATGGACTGTGAGCTTTATCAATATACACTCCTGGAAATGGAAAAAAGAACACATTGACACCGGTGTGTCAGACCCACCATACTTGCTCCGGACACTGCGAGAGGGCTGTACAAGCAATGATCACACGCACGGCACAGCGGACACACCAGGAACCGCGGTGTTGGCCGTCGAATGGCGCTAGCTGCGCAGCATTTGTGCACCGCCGCCGTCAGTGTCAGCCAGTTTGCCGTGGCATACGGAGCTCCATCGCAGTCTTTAACACTGGTAGCATGCCGCGACAGCGTGGACGTGAACCGTATGTGCAGTTGATGGACTTTGAGCGAGGGCGTATAGTGGACATGCGGGAGGCCGGGTGGACGTACCGCTGAATTGCTCAACACGTGGGGCGTGAGGTCTCCACAGTACATCGATGTTGTCGCCAGTGGTCGGCGGAAGGTGCACGTGTCCGTCGACCTGGGACCGGACCGCAGCGACGCACGGATGCACGCCAAGACCGTAGGATCCTATGCAGTGCCGTAGGGGACCGCACCGCCACTTCCCAGCAAATTAGGGACACTGTTGCTCCTGGGGTATCGGCGAGGACCATTCGCAACCGTCTCCATGAAGCTGGGCTACGGTCCCGCACACCGTTAGGCCGTCTTCCGCTCACGCCCCAACATCGTGCAGCCCGCCTCCAGTGGTGTCGCGACAGGCGTGAATGGAGGGACGAATGGAGACGTGTCGTCTTCAGCGATGAGAGTCGCTTCTGCCTTGGTGCCAATGATGGCCGTATGCGTGTTTGGCGCCGTGCAGGTGAGCGCCACAATCAGGACTGCATATGACCGAGGCACACAGGGCCAACACCCGGCATCATGGTGTGGGGAGCGATCTCCTACACTGGCCATACACCACTGGTGATCGTCGAGGGAACACTGAATAGTGCACGGTACATCCAAACCGTCATCGAACCCATCGTTCTACCATTCCTAGACCGGCAATGGAACTTGCTGTTCCAACAGGACAATGCACGTCCGCATGTATCCCGTGCCACCCAATGTGCTCTAGAAGGTGTAAGTCAACTACCCTGGCCAGCAAGATCTCCGGATCTGTCCCCCATTGAGCATGTTTGGGACTGGATGAAGCGTCGTCTCACGCGGTCTGCACGTCCAGCACGAACGCTGGTCCAACTGAGGCGCCAGGTGGAAATGGCATGGCAAGCCGTTCCACAGGACTACATCCAGCATCTCTACGATCGTCTCCATGGGAGAATAGCAGCCTGCATTGCTGCGAAAGGTGGATATACACTGTACTAGTGCCGACATTGTGCATGCCCTGTTGCCTGTGTCTATGTGCTTGTGGTTCTGTCAGTGTGATCATGTGATGTATCTGACCCCAGGAATGTGTCAATAAAGTTACCCCTTCCTGGGACAATGAATTCACGGTGTTCTTATTTCAATTTCCAGGAGTGTATATACACTCAAAAACTATTCTATCTTGGATAGCTAGAGGCAGGTGAAAATTTAAAAGCTATTCTATTTACAAGACCCACATGATACAGCTACACATACGTTGCATATGAACAAATAAATTAATATATAAATATTTTTTTCTGTATTTTTGCTTATTTAACATTTGATGTTTGTTTCTTTTTAAATTTTTCTTTCTTTCACACACATGGTGTGCATATACAAATAAAAATTTTGTTCTCTTTCTTTTTGTCCTTCCTTTTCCATGCATTCTCCCTATGTATATATATATACACGTGTTCATAGTACACAAGAATATTTACATGACACACACACACAAACATACACACGCACACACACACACACACACACACACACACACACACACACACACACACACACACACACACAATTACTTACACTATGATAAAAAGGTCATACCACTATTATGCAGACACGCTCTCTCTCGTTCACTCACTCACTCACTCACTCACTCACTCAAAGTCTCGCACCCCTTTCTCTCACTACAAGTGAGTAGGGTGAGTATGTGAGAGTTTCAATTCCGTCATCACAAATGACCCTTTTCTCGTCATGAGCCGACAGACCGATTTTAGACTGCATCACAGTGTCCACCTCGCATCCTCTCGATCTGATACTGGTCTGCCATACCATATGCAGTGGCTCTGGTGCAGCACCACAGACACCATGGCACAGAATAGTCTTCTATAGAGAGGGCTCTCGATGTCATATGACGCACACCCTTAGCCCACCACTGGGTAGCACCTTTCAGTGTACGATACACATACATTTTTGAGCATGGAGCTACATCTCCACAATCGGCAATCCATTCGCCTCGTCCTTCACAAGACTGATAATCTTCTTGCTCTGTGGAATACGAGGTGCATTCAAGTTGTAAGGCCTCCGATTTTTTTTCTCCAGACTGGAAAGAGATAGAAACATGCACATTGTTTTAAAATGAGGGCACGTTCATTGTCAATACGTCCCAGAGATGGCAGCACCGTATGGCAGATGGAATTTTACCGCCAGCGGCGAGAATGAGAACTGTTTTAAATACTTAAAATGGCGACGTTTTCCTTACTTGAACAGCGTGCAATCATTCGTTTTCTGAATTTGCGTGGTGTGAAACCGATTGAAAGTCATCGACAGTTGTAGGAGACATGTGGTGATGGAGTTATCGATGTGTCATAAGTGCATTCGTGGGTGCGACAGTTTAATGAAGGCAGAACATCGTGTGACAACAAATCGAAACAACCTCGGGCTCGCACAAGCCGGTCTGACGACATGACCGAGAAAGTGGAGAGAATTGTTTTGGGGGATCGCCGAATGACTGTTGAACAGATCGCCTCCAGAGTTGGCATTTCTGTGGGTTCTGTGCACACAATCCTGCATGACGACCTGAAAATGCGAAAAGTGTCATCCAGGTGGGTGCCACGAATGCTGACGGACGACCACATGGCTGCCCGTGTGGCATGTTGCCAAGCAATCTTGACGCGCAACGACAGCACGAATGGGACTTTCTTTTCGTCGGTTGTGACAATGGATGAGACGTGGATGCCATTTTTCAATCCAGAAACAAAGCGCCAGTCAGCTCAATGGAAGCACACAGATTCACCGCCACCAAAAAAATTTCGGGTAACCGCCAGTGCTGAAAAAATGATGGTGTCCATGTTCTGGGACATCGAGGGCGTAATCCTTACCCATTGCGTTCCAAAGGGCACTACGGTAACAGGTGCATCCTACGAAAATGTTTTGAAGAACAAATTCCTTCCTGCACTGCAACAAAAACGTCCGGGAATGGCTGCGCGTGTGCTGTTTCACCAAGGCAACGCACCCGCACATCGAGCTAACGTTGCGCAACAGTTTCTTCGTGATAACAACTTTGAAGTGATTCCTCATGCTCCCTACTCACCTGACCTGGCTCCTAGTGACTTTTGGCTTTTTCCAACAATGAAAGACACTCTCCGTGGCCGCACATTCACCAGCTGTGCTGCTATTGCCTCAGCGATTTACCAGTGGTCAGAACAGACTCCTAAAGAAGCCTTCGCCGCTGCCATGGAATCATGGCATCAGCGTTGTGAAAAAATGTGTACGTCTGCAGGGCGATTACGTCGAGAAGTAACGCCAGTTCCATCGATTTCGGGTGAGTAGTTAACTAGAAAAAAAGTCGGAGGCCTTAGAACTTGAATTCACCTCGTAATACCATAAGGTCTATCGACCTTGTACGAGGAGATGTCGAATTCATTACCGTGGCACTTCATTAGTTCATATGGATCACACTTCTTCACCAAATAGATGAAGCTATTTGTATCCATGTAAAGTAATTTAGGATCTGCGAAATGAGTTTTCACAAACTCATAATGAAAGCGGTACATGCGGAGTTTTGACAGGTCAAGTATGCACATCCACAGATAAATAGGTTTCGTAAACTCTACTGCTGTCTTCGCCATCTACACAGCAACAAAGTTCTTATTGAATATGGTGACACAGTTAAAATTTGGTCTGGAAATGTATTTTCTTACGCTTTAACACCCATCCCATTCGGTTCTAATAACAATTTCACGCCGTTCCCTCAAATTCTCCATTGTTTTACCGAAAAATGTGTTATTCATTAATTTATAAAAATCTTTCTCATCATCACACGTAGCGGAAGCTCTCTGTCTCGTATTGAAATCAATATACTCATTCAACCAGGAGATATCCCAGGTGATTCTAACCAGCTCCATACACAAGCTGAGACACTGCTGGGGATTATGTTAATGAATAATGTATCTCCACTTATCCCCCGTCGTTGTCATCAGTTTTAGCGTGGAACCTTCTCGCGGAACTAGTTTCTCTGGACACAGCGGCAAGTCGGCGTATGCGTCATCCAGGTACATTATGTAGGTCCAATCAAGAGATGCGTTGAACCTGTTACCCATTTGCAGGTTATTTGCCTTTGCGTGCCTATGGACACATTGGCAAAGTCCCCCACAGATCCCTCGCTCAAAGAAAAGAAGCAATGCTGCACTTCTTTTACTTGGGCATTGCATCCCAAGAAAACCCAGGTGCCGTGTAATTAAAGGTGGGATCCAGAGTAAATGTGGTCAAGCTTAGACTCCGGAATTTCTCGAAAACGTCCGCAAGCAAGCGCACGTCTGTGTCCATGCAAAGCCGTGCATACTCTCCTAAAGTTGAAATATTGAATTCCCGCCAGACATTCACAGCATGCTCATACTCTGCATCCGTTATGACATCACCTGTAAGGTTGCTGGAGAATTCAGTTGTGTCGGGTAGCTTGGTTTCGTTGAGTTTCGCCATACTATCCACATACTCATATGGCAAAACCCCATGGGGAAATGCAGCTCAAGTGATATGCATATCCCCCCCCCAAGGTAGAGTTTCAACGAGATTCTGGAGTGGCGACTGCATAAAACGTAGCGTATCAAGGAAGCGAAGTATAATTCTAGGCATCATTCATTAGGAGAATGATATGTATTTCTCGACGCTCTCAGGTAGGACACTGACAGCCAAGTGCTCAACTAGAAAGTGAGCCTCCTACGCGCTTAAATTGTGGAAGAAAACGGGTATGTGTCTTGGTGACTGGTATTTCAAAATTCACTCATTGTGAGCTGCCCCACGAAACTTCTCTGTAAGATGACGGAGGTCCCTCCAAGGAGTTTCCGCTTTTCTGTCTAATGGCAGCCCACAAATATGGCAGTCAACCGCGTTATTGTACAAATCTTCAATCTCCTTCGGTTTGGTCATGGGAACGTTGTCGCTGTAAGGCTTATCAACCTGCCATGAAATTTTTTCGAGCTCAGTGAGCAGCCAAACCGCAGGACTATCCACGACATAAGATTTGTAGTGATTAAGACTGGAATCATATGACGATACAGTTTGGTACACTGCAGCATATGGTACGTGTTTTTCTGTAAAGGCGGTAAAGGGAAAGGCGGTATGTGAGGCTGTAGGGTCACCTTCACAGAGGATCACAGGAGCGAAGAAGCAATCAAAGTCTGTGTACACTATAAATGTACATTCTTGAACTTTATGACTTTGTTTCCTCAGTAGGCATAATAACACGAACCAGGTCCTTGGAAGCACAGTCTACTGGATGCACCTCTAATAACTTGTGTGAGGAGAAACAATTCAGGCACCTTGAGCAAATATGTTTTACACAATGATTAGGTGATAGTTGGGAAGAAAGGAGTCAAGACATGTCTTTGATCCAAACATAGTGATAATTATCAGCTTCAGAGAAGAGCAACTTGATTACATGCAGGTCACGCTCGCCAGCAAATTTTGAGAAATAGAGGGGGCCAATGCTTGTCTTGCTCATCTGACTAAATTTTCTTCTCGAGGCCATAAACATGAACCGACATACCAGTGTTCTGCACCTCAAATTTAGGTACGTCCTGGATCTTCACGGGTAAATCGATACCATCAAAGTTATAACACCCACCAATGTTATCACCTACATGACATGTACTTGGATGCTCAGGATGATCCCTTCAATCTTAATTCCTTTCACAAGCCAGGATTGACCATGCAAAAAGAAGCCTGACCCTTTCTATTTTCGACATTAATACATGTCTGCTTATTAGCTATATCTTTAGAAATCTAGATATAGTGTGACCTTCCACCTACCAGATCATAGACAGATCATAGACCAGATGGATGTCCAGGTGTAGTATTCAGCTGAGTGCTTTAGCTCACCCTCTGACTTCCATCTCGGAAAGCGTGGCCAGTATAGCGCTCAAGGTGGATTTACGAAACCACTAGCCAATCGATGTGGTCCTCGTTATCACGCCATTTTCACTCTAAAGGTAATGAAGAGATGTCTCTTCAACATCAGGCTCAACTTCGGGGGGTGTGATAATTCGATGCAAAGCACAGCACTGCAGTTAATGGCAGGACACCGAGGATCATTGACTACCTTGAGGAGCCCCGTTTCCACAATGGGAAGGCACGCCCTTAGATAACCAACAGAGTCGCAGTACCCTCCTACTGAGTTCCCAATCCTCGTGAACGAGATTCGCTCCTCAAAAGTGTCTGCAATCACCAAGTATTGTAACTGTGGTGTGGTGTCACTGACCTGATGTCCTTCACTAAAAGGACGGGAGAGAGAACTGCCACTAGCCACAGGATCATCTATATTAGTATTAATACTATTCTGAGTCCACTCCACTGATAATGGTGTTGGGCAGGGGCAAGTCGGTATGCGGCGAGGCACACATACCGTGCGTTTATGCCGATACCGACAAGGCTCGTACAATGATGATGATGATGACGGAGGAGGGTGTTGATGTGCTACCGGGTCAGAGTGATGGGGACGGTCAGGCTTTGACGATGGCTCCCGATGCTGTTGTAGACCCGACCTGGTAACCTGAAGGGCGCTTCATTGCTCGGCCCACAGACGCCAGAGCGGCGGTGCTGGGGCGGCAGCGGCGGCGGCTTCCCATGCAATGAGTATGGGTGCCCTTATTG
Source organism: Schistocerca americana (assembly GCF_021461395.2). Classification (NCBI taxonomy): domain Eukaryota; kingdom Metazoa; phylum Arthropoda; class Insecta; order Orthoptera; family Acrididae; genus Schistocerca; species Schistocerca americana. The sequence continues at coordinate 198,306,566 of NC_060122.1, read as the reverse complement.
GCGATGTGTGCCTTACCAGGCACTGCTGTGATGAGGAAGAAAGTTTAGCCACCACCGGTACGCACGCCACACTGTGTTGAGGTTGCGGAGATGCGACCTCTGTAGATGAAGAGATAAAATAAATGATAGTTAAGTATGTTGCTTACCGCTGCTGGCATGATGAAAGAAAGAATTCTGATGATCACAAGGTTATAAGTAGAGTGAATAATCATCTTTTCCGCTCTGGCTCCAGGGCATTAACACTTGTTCGGGGAACTCCACCACACTCTCAAAAAAGTCATCATCATCATCACCATCTAATAGGGCCAGATCAGAGCGCCTTTGTCTGTCCTCGTCAGAATCTGGCAATGGTCTGTCTCGTCTACAACAACAACAACAAACAAGATATATTAGCCGATTTGTTACAGAAGAAAACTTTCTGTACTACTACCACTACTACTGGAGGCACGTACAAACATAATCTCTCTTTTTTTAAACTTACAAGTATGCTGCTCAGGCAACTGATTATTTGCTGGGGGCTGTTAATGCATCTGTTGATGAAAAGCCTCCAGCTGCCTGTCCAACAAATCGAACTCCTCTAGAGCTGTTCCTGTAAGAGGATGAGACATAATTTTATTTATTTTGAATGTCAAGCTACACAGAAAGATCACACTTGGATATTTTTTTCTATACTTACGTGACTGTTGTTGTTGGTTACTCACAGTTGGAGGCTGTTCCACATAGCGTTGCTGCCGCTGCAGCAGATAGTTCTTTGCAGCATCCAGCTCTGGCTCCAGCTCAGTTTGCATTTGAATCAAGTGAGCTAGAGGAAGAAAAAAAGACAATTATGAAATAAGAAAATTCTGAATTGCTACTACACAAGAACAAATTACAATGAAAGTTATACTCACATGGCAATTCTGGCTGTGAACCCAACACAGGATGGTGGACTTCGAGAGTCTGCCGCGGTCCAGCCCCCTCCTGTCTCTCGTCACACGCTAAGATGAAATCCTGGAGTTGTGCTATAATAAGAAGATGGAATAAATAAGGCGAATTTAATGTACACACACGAAAATTTACACTCAAAATAGAAATTATTTACTCACTTGGTAATCCTGTCTCCAGAACTCTAGGCCTCTTGCCACTACGCTCTGGAGTGTTGCTGCAGCTACCTCTCTTCATCTTGCAGAGAGAAAACAACAAGTACACACAGAGACGATGGAGTGCACAACAAGGTGGACAGCAGCGGACTGAGGACAATGGAGGTTGGTTGTGGGTTTATATATAGATCGAAGCAAGCAATCAGAGAGCTTCAATTGAATGTACAGCTTTTAGCTGTGAGAAGTTTACCGTTTCTGAAACGTATATTGAAAGGAGGCTATTACGATTTCCGGGAAGGGTAACACGTGATGCTTCGTTAGCGCCATCAGGGAGAATGCAATCAGTGTTAATCTGGGCTATTTTCGTTAACAGGTCCTGACAGGACAAGAATTTCAATTCAGGCAAGCTGAGACATCACGAAAGCTATAACAAAAGCAATAATTAAATATTTCTGTGACACTTTACCAATTTCGATAAGGGGCTGATAGGTAATGGACGGGTTATCCAGTTAGGATCACGAGGGAGAAAGCAGTCGATGTTATTCTGGGCTATTTTCATGAACAGGCCCTGTTAGGAACAGAATTTCCATTCAGACAATCTGAGATATTACGAAAGGTACAACAAAAGCGGTGGTTAACTATTTCTGGAACACTTTACCAATTACTAGAAGGGACTGACAAGTAATGGACAGTGTGTCCCATTAGGGTCGCGAGAAAGTAAGCATTCAGTGTTATTCTGGGAAGCATTGGAACAGATTTCTATGGCACAACCTGTGACGTCAGTACCCATAGGTAGAGAGGTTGTGTGCCAGCAATGGTAACCACACGCACGCAGCCTGGAGGATGATTTGGCGCTTACTTACATAGACATGTGTTGTCAATATAACACTCGAAGAACTGTAACTGTATACCCGAAAACAGATGCGACTTTCGCCTGCTGGTTGCCGTCTGCAGCAGTTTGAGAGCAATGGGTTGTGGTGGCGTCGACACGTGCGGGCGCTGGAACAGTTCGCTGATAAGTTGTAATTGACGATACTTCGAACGGTTTTTTTATGTACATTGAGTGTTTCTGAACTGCTGTTCCAGCATTGTGAGCGTGTTTGTGTAGCGTTACACATGCATTATTTTTTCAATTTACGAATTGTTTTCGTATCTGTATCCTGTGCAGTTTATAATTAGCGAGTGTGTTTGCAGAGCATTTTACATACATTACTTTGAGAATTTACTAGTTGTTTGCATGTCTGCAGCCTGTGAAATGCACTATTTTGACAGTTTACGAGTTGTTTGCATGTCTGTACATCAGTGTACTGCATTATTTCAGTGATTTACGAGTTGTTTGCAGGTCTATAGACCATTTACTGCCAACTAAAGCACGCCAGGATCAGTGTTTTGTAGCAGTGTAATAAATAAAGTGGGTGAAATCCATCCCTAAATGAATTGTATGGACTATTTCGGTAGTTTATAATTAATAAGCGTGTCTGAAAATCAGTGTACTGCATTGTTCCGGTGATTTACGAGTAGTTTGCAGGTCTGCAGACTATTTACTGTGGCCCCAGGCACATCAGGGCGAGTGTTTTGTGTCAGTGTAATAAATAAAGTACGTGAAATCCGTCACAAAATAAATTGGTCCAAAATAAATAAAGTACACTCCTTCCTTTCTCCAGTAGCCCAGCACAGGCTGAGTCATTTTCCCACTATTTTTCCCCCAGACTATCATCTTGGATTATGTAACGGGAGGGACGACAGTACCCTTTGGTGGCGGTACTGTGTACTGGGTCAGTTGAACTCCTGACGTCGTGGTGAGCACACTGGATGGAGGTACTGCCTCTAATTGTTTAAATAAAGACTGAAAATAAAGACTTACATCCATCCTCTCCAGCACAGGCTGAGTCCTGTCCCAGCCAATTTCTAGGAAATGTCAGTTGGATGACTTAGGTTAATGGAGGTAGCCCAAGTGACCTAATTTCCCACCATTTTGTTAGGTTATTGGAGGTAGGTATGTTGCATTATCCTACTGGAATTGGAACTTCCCGCCATCTTCTGGGGGGAGGGGAGGGAGTTAGGTTAGTGCACATAGCCCAAGATTTCATATTTATTTGGATAATAGTTTCGACGCTGTGTCAACACCATCTTCAGCTCCTGTCACACCACACATAAAACAAACAATGTGAGCATCAGTTGTCTGAGAGCTATTGTACAAAATAAATATATTATAAACATATTATATAAAGGAAGACTTCATTAAAAATAGTTACAATTCGTTCATTTTCGTTAAGATGCAATTTACCTTGACATTAGCAATTTATATGGTATAAACAAGTGCAAATGATGTTATATGAACACAGTTATTTCCATTACAGATCAATACCAGACATTTGATTAATATGGGGGTATACATAAGTCTAGGTGACAAACTGTTACTCTTCGAAGTAGTAATATAGGCATGAACCAGTACTAAAATTGCGTTAAAACGAATGATAATACCCTAAACCCTTCTTTGTGTGCTCACTTTAACTAATAGGAAGGAAAATATGCACTTCCAATCAGACATACAATCAGACATATGTAAGGTATGATTCCATTGTCTATAAATAGTGAAAGGTGGAAAAGGTGGAAAGGAGTTACATTTGCATAATACTCTATCGTCATCACTATGAAGTAACGAAGTGAAGTAGGTTACTTAAACAACATCATTCATAACGAGACGAAACACTAGTGAGGAGGAACTGGAAGGATAATATGTAACCCAGCTAATATGTTAAAAGGTAGTCAATGATATAAATAAATACACATGAGTCAATTCATAAATCTACTCATTTCAACGAGAGAAATGTAAACTAACATGCCACCAAAATGTACCATTTCAATGTCGGTGCCTCATTTATGGCTGTAATTCTAATAGGCCTGCATTAGCAAAAGGACGATCAGGTACATAACAGTGCTCCAAATAGAGGTAAACAGGGTGTTGTCAGTAAAAACAGTTCATCACATATGTAACATACTTGTAGTTCCTCTAATAAATAATTACTAAAGAAGAGTACACAGTAAGATATACAAAGCGTAACTCTCGTGTTGTTATATGTAATCTAATCAAGGCGCTGATGACCTCGATGTTGAGCGCCCATAAACCCCAACACACACACAATCTAGTCAAGGGTTGACATAAGTCAACAAAAATCATTGAAACGCCTAATCACCCATTTTCTTGGACGACTAAAGTCTAACATTTATATCATCACTACACCATAAGTACTCAGTCATTTCTCCTATCCTTATAAACACATTCTTGTATAAAATTACTAGTTCAAATATATTGACTATGCACTCACTTATGAGAATGATCATGAGAGTGGGTGGTAAAACCATTCTTAATAAATGGCCCATTAAATGATTAGGATAAAACTGGATTATAGCACTGACTGGTATAAACGAAAAATGATAATGCGTCAAGTATAGATTCTGTCTAAGGGAGGCTTGTTCTTTCATCGAAGTGACAAGATGATAGTACATATAAACGAGTACAGAAACATGAAATACTAGTCTTATAATCAATACAAAACGGAAAAATCTTCACACCAGGGGAATCAATCCAAATATACGAGATTCTACACCATCTTGAGCCAAATTCCCATATATAAGAAGGATAACCACAAAAATCCTTCTTAATGATTGGAACTCGTCCAAGTTTGCAGAAGATTGCCATTCCTCCCCCCCCCCCCCCCTGGTCTTTCCAGAAAAAGGAAAGTAACCACGCTCTGGTTTACCAGTTAATAACTAGGAATTCGGATGGGAAAGTCTGGGATCAGTTCATCCTGATGGAACGACTTGATAACCCACATAACTGCTTAAGTGTTTATCATCTTTAATAATAACTTGCCTTTATTAAAGTCAAACGAGTTTTAAAAACACTCAACAGTAAAATTGAATGTGCAGACTTTAGAAAAATGACTTTTAAGTGGGTGCCACTGATTATGAGCCACCAGTCATTAACTATACACCAAAAGTACAGAATTTTAATAACAATTAAGTATAATTAACAAATTTCACTTACCAGTTCTTTTAACTGAATAACCTTTAAACACTTGCAATTAATTTAGTACCCACCGTTATTCAGCAGACAGCAAAGGTACGGAATTTTAAAAACAGTTAACAATTGCTGAATAGTTAGCTACAGTTAAACAAAATTTGCTGATCAGATGCCAAGCAAATGTTTTAAAGGCCTGTTATTAAGAACCCTCTGTCATGCACCAGACAGCAATATACAGAATTTTAAAAAAAATGCAGTCACTGTATAAATAGATACAGATACCCAAAATTCACTGATCTTGGGGCATTTGAAAGCTCTTGTCTTCCTAGATAGCTACAAGTTTGTACCAAGGAAGACAAAACTATTAGAATCACAGCACCGCTTGTTCAAAAAAAAAAAAAATTACTGCGTGATCTGCATTAAAGAATGAGTGAACTCGCAGACCACTTGGAAAAAATATAGAGGATGTTACAAAAAGGTAGGGCCAAACTTTCAAGAAACATTCCTCACACACAAATAAAGAAAAGATGTTATGTGGACATGTGTCCGGAAACGCTTAATTTCCATGTTAGAGCTCATTTTAGTTTCTTCCACCTACGCTCAATGGTGCACGTTATCATGATTTCATACGGGATACTCTACCTGTGCTGCTAGAACATGTGCCTTTGCAAGTACGACACAACATGTGGTTCATGCACGATGGAGCTCTTGCACATTTCAGTCGAAGTACTCGTACGCTTCTCAACAACACATTCCGTGACCGATGGATTGGTAGAGGCGGACCAATTCTATGGCCTCCACGCTCTCCTGACCTCAACCCTTTTGACTTTCATTTATGGGGGCATTTGAAAGCTCTTGTCTGCGCAACCCCGTTACCAAATGTAGAGACTCTTCGTACTCGTATTGTGAACTGCTGTGATGCAATACGCCATTCTCCAGGACTGCATCAGCGCATCAGGGATTCCATGCGACGGAGGGTGGATGCATGTATCCTCGCTAACGGAGGACATTTTGAACATTTCCTGTAACAAAGTGCTTGAAGTCACGCTGGTACGTCCTGTTGTTGTGTGTTTCCATTCCATGATTAATGTGATTTGTAGAGAAGTAATAAAATGAGCTCTAACATGGAAAGTAAGCGTTTCCGGACACATGTCCACATAACATATATTCTTTCTTTGTGTGTGAGGAATGTTTCCTGAAAGTTTGGCCGTACCTTTTTGTAACACCCTGTATAGGGGTTCCTTACTTATATGAAGGGACGGATGGAGGGACACGCATCACACATATTCTTAGAAATAAAAAAGACGCATTAGATACACAGGAAATCGGTGGAGAGGGGCTGTAAGGACTAGATATAAGAGGGAGAATGACAGCTCATATACTTTAATACCGAGAAACGGTGTAATCACGAGAGCGGGAATGCGAAGCTGTCATACAAACAGTAGTTCTGTGTGCATGAAGAATATTTTTTGTTATTATTATTATTATTATTATTATTCTGAATGCTGTGGTATTCTTTCCCAATGCAAGTAAATTGCAAGTCATATGTACTTGGACTCGTAGAAATGTTTGGATCCAGTGTAAAGCGGTATGAGACCAGAACTGATACACATATAAATCAACATTACTATAGATGAAATCATAGAAGTTTTCATTTTATGTTCGTAGCTTAGAGTAACAGTTAATACTATTGTTCAGCGATTGTCTAATATTTGAAACCATTTATTGTATAGTTGTGGGATGTATACAGCTTGGAGAGGAGTGAATTCTTTTTGGAGAGGTAGATAGAGTGTGTGTGTGTGTGTGTGTGTGTGTGTGTGTGTGTGTGTGAGAGAGAGAGAGAGAGAGAGAGAGAGAGACAGACAGAGAGGGAGAGAGAGAGATGGTTGAAAATGCTATTCCATATCACATCGTCATGGTCAGGTATGTGAGGTCTACCTCTCGATACATCTATCTCAGGGTCGTCTTGTATCGTTATCTGTCAGCCAGTAAACTCCTTTCACAATCCTGTGTTTAAAATTTTACGTTGATACAATAAGCGCTTGAACTCTTGCTGTAAAGTGGACCTGGAGGATGTTAAAATGATTTTTTTCTACTAGCATACACTTTCAGTAACACTATGAGCATCAAAATTATCACATCTACCGTACCCTGGCTGTAGCGTTCGCGCTCGTACGCACGCACACACACACACACACACACACACACACACACACACACACACACACACACACACATACATCCACACTTAGAAGGTATGACCGTTTTCGTGTTTGACATATGGGTGTCTCACGCAAAATATTATCCATCTGTTTATAATTTTATTGATTTAACTTGGAAGTCGATTACGTAAAGTAGCGCTCATAGGAAATACAGAACGATTTGTAAACACTCCTTACAGAGTGCTACTGGTAAAAACATTCGGATTTTTATCATATTTTCTAAAACACGTCAGATGCTAGTAGCGTCTTGATACAGCCATGTGCCTGTATCTCCAGACAATGCCTAAGGGCTCAATTGCGAGCTCCCCTCGATAGCGGCTGCCCAATGCTACTGGATGGTCTTAAACACCTCCATGAGCTCTCACCGGAAAGTTATTCTCACTATCACCCGTTACTATTATTACTGTTATTATTATTATTATTGTGGAAGCAGTGTGTAGCATGGAAGCTAGTGGACTCAGAGCGACACCTGATGCTTACAGTGATGGTTTCCACAGTAACGAATGTCTGCAACAGGCACGTTATTAAAATATGTACTGCATGCTTTGGCAGTGGCTTCTGATGTGTGGGTAGCGTTTGCAGATACCAGTCGGCATTTTCAGCAGGTCTCAGATGTGTTGGTAAATTCTTCTTTTCCCTTTTGAACAGCAGAAGCGACCTCTGCATGAAGGACCAATGTGTGCACCTGCACTGAAATATAATCTATTATATAAGAATATTGGAGTAAGCCTTGTGGATTAGTGGCGCCTAGGCAGTATCTAGAGCAGCCGCCATCATGTCTAAAAGCAACTGACTAGAGATCAGAATATTGAGTTCTTATTGTTTGAAATATGCCATTCAAGCCTAGCAGCAACATCAACAGTGCCAACAGTATCAGTAGAGATGATGATCATTAGGATCTAATAAGCATCCCTCACTTGACTCCAGTGATCCTACAGGTAAGAGTTGAAGACGATATTTATTGTTTTCCCCTTATTTGCATGTGCTCGATATAGCTGCATTTTCATGATCCATTTCTTCTTTCTCTTCTTCATCCGTTGCAGATGTGATGGGTACGTGCAGACTTGGAGATATGCTGGTAACAACTACTCCACAACCTAGCAAGTTGATATGCTCTAACACCCACCCAATTCATGCACAATGTATTCGCCAAATATACAAATACCAGCACCACAGCTTCAGTCCACCATCATAATCAACATGGTATGGACTGATGACACCAACTCACTTGCTAACGCAGGCATCCCACGGACAACATTATTTTTAATGCACGGAACTTATAAAGTCATTTTTACTTTTCAGATGTAATGGGGGCTGTATGTGAACAGGAGCTTGCTGCAACTATTACTCCACCACATGACCCGACTATGATGCATTCATCGCTCCATCCTGGTTCATCAGTGCTGTATTTGCCACTCTCGGAAATGCCACTCTCCCAAGTTTCATCATCATCGTCATCTGTGTGGTATGGGGTGATGACAATAGCTCGTTTGCTGATGCAGCCTTATTCTACACTGTTTCATAATGATTATGGACGTACATGGCATCAGAGACTCCTTGAACCTCACCCTGTGTATAACAGCAGCAGATCCCCTGCCAAGTCTGTTACGAATCAACAAATAAGTAAGCATTAAACCACTTTGTGGTTGACGACGCTTTTGGGGACAGAATCTCACAGGTTCCTATGGATAATTCAAGTGTGAGCCAAGTTTTTTCCATGCCTGCCTAGGTGTTTTGGAAAGGGTGCTTCCTGATATCATCAATGAACCGCAGTATCCTACCATTAAGTATAACACAGCTCTATCCCGTAAGCTCATCCTCCCCTCCCACCACAACTTCCAAATTTTGGAGAGAACTCTGTGATTTAGAGCCGTGATTCAACTGCAGAGTGATTTGGAACTTTTGTCATTTTTCCAGCACGCATGAAAGAGTGTCGGTAAGGCACTCACCTTTGTACTCCACCTTGATATATACTCACATATCTTTGATCCACTTAACAGGGAGTCCAGTATCATCCCTCTTCCGAAAGATACTGATAAATAGGATGTATTCTGCTTTGCATTGGTCCCACCCGTCCAGCTGCTTGTAAATAAGAAACATTTGACCTCCACAGGCATCACGGTTTCCAAGGTATCTCATCCCCTGTATACTTTGGGACCTACCAAAATACTAGAGGCGGAATCTGAACTTTTCAATCCATGTATACATCCTGCATATTGATAAGCCAGAAACCCATGAGCACACTGTGAAGAACAAAGAACTTAAGCATAAAGTAGTCGGACTCCTTTACTTTTCAAAATTAGGCAGGCAGCAGCCGACACACAGATTTGTTGCTATTAACCAACAGCGAACAGCAGTACTAAGTATGGATCAAAATCATGTCCTTCCAACTATCATCCCAGCTGAGTACAAGAAAATGTGGAAGATATTTTTGCTGTATGTGTCTCTGGGTCTGGCATATGTGGAAGTGGTTACTGGGGATAAAAAGTTCTTAAAATTTAAGAACTCCCACCACCAGGAGCGATGCCCTTCGTTGTGCAAGCTGACTCCTAGCTCCAGTGACACGTCGTAAAGACGATCCCACTATCTCGCATACTACCTTAACAGAAGAGGACGTACTGTATGCGGCATCACATCAATTTGTATGCTCATATGACTCCAGCCACAACAAATTCTAATCACCTGTTGGGGATAATACTGCGAGATTTTAGCTCACTCAGCCCGAAAATCTTATGTGGGAAGTTCATGAAATTTATTGCAACGACATTACCCTAACCACCTCTCAGGAGAATGATACCTTGCACGAGCATCCAATTGAATGCGTATGACGTTGGGCAGAGAAGCAGGAATTCCACATGGAGACCATTGTCATCTAATGGGGAAGTTCCGTTGTGCGCCTTAAACTACATGCAACTTGAAGAACCAACTGCCACATGACATACCTATCTCCTCTTACAATTTGAACATGTATGATGCCCACTTTCTCTTTCAGCACTTGGATGATTTCGTTTTAAATGTGATAAGGTCAGTGCGAATCCTGTTTCCAAGTTAACCATAATCAAGAATATCGCTCCAATTGACGGACTCACTTCGCTTCAAATGTCCAACTCTTCAGAAATTTGCAGAGCTGAATCATCAGCAGGACATGATATCACCAAAGACGCATATTCCGATAATGCAACGTTTCTCCTAGGGACGAATAAGAGGGTCTTTCCATATGAATTTCTGGATTCGATGGAGAAACTCCACGAAACTACCTGACATAACCACATTCTCCAACAAACCAACAGGCATTGCCATAACGGATGTGGAGTATGAGCACTCTTTGAGTTTTTGACAGGAGTTCGGCATTTCTGTTTTAGGAGAATATGCTAGACTAGACTATACTTGAATAATGATGTGCATCTGCTCATGGGCATTTTCCAGAAATGCCTGAGTCTATGCCTGGGCATAGAAACTCTGAATCCTGCCTCCTATTTCACCCTGTCAGTGATTTAGTTAGAGGCAGTGTTAAGGGACAGTCGTGTCATCATCAAACTGTTAACCGATGTTGACGTGCTTCTCTTCCTCAAACAGATAATTCAAGGAGAGCTACACACACAGGTAGGCCGAGGCGAAAGACCTACGAATAACTGAGGAGGAGTACAGATCATCTGAATATTTAAGTTACATTCCTTACCTCGATGTAAACAACGTCTACAGGTACACTATTCAAGAGATTCTACCATTCGGATGGTTCTGATGGGTGTCCAAAAGCGAAATCGCCTGATTGAAGGAAGAGATCCATGACTGGCTGTGGATGCTTGTCAGTATGTGTATGTTATGGTGACAAGTTGCGCAACAGATTGATCTGACAAGTAACCTTTGGCTCCTGCAAGAACCAATTTTCACCCCACACTCCTACAGAAGTCTGACAGACGCTTCTAACGTACCAAAAACGCCTGAAAAACTCTCAGCAATAAATATCTTCTGGAGTCGTCCACTGTAAGGAAAAGACACAAAAATAATCTATTTTTTTACGTAACTAATGGGATACTTGGGTACTGGAGTATAGCTAGTTAGTGTGAGAAAACAGTAAATGAACGGAAAATATTATTTATTGCAAAATCTGAGAAAATCAAGTGAAAATTTTATTTATAAACTGATACACAAATTTCCGGTCTCTTTTTGGAATAGGGGTTACCTCTTATGGATAGGAGTCCTGTTAATGAAATTTATATACAAAGTATGGGAAAGCTCTTTTATCTCTTTTCTTGAAGAATGTCATTTACTTGGTAGAATGGCTGAGAGCCACGTCTACTCAACTTGAATAATTATCTGATTGAATTTTTCTAAGTACAGTCGAGGCTGTCGTGTGAGAAATGTAATGGAGTGACATGAATGAAGTATGTTATTTCTAATGGAGGAAAGATGGCGCTCGCCTATGCTGTAGCGCACAATATCATGAGCTGCGACGATTGCTGCCTGAATTGTTCGCAGCTGAAAATTAACAAAACTATCTCTTTCTATCTGGATTGACCTTCGCCAATCGAACTCTCACTAAGCCTTGATCAAGTCAAGGATTCCTGTCTGCCCCTAGTCTAACTATTGGCGTGGTACGCTGGTCAGATAACCAGTCGGCCGTGATGCCACTCAATGATCGCTCACAGGCACTAACTAATACTCTGTCTAAGTTCACATCGCACATTAAGTTTCGCAGCCAACACAGTGAACAAACACTTAATAGTGAGCGACTCAATATAGAGTATCACACCGATTCGCTAGTGACAGAGGTGCTCTCTCAGTGCAGTACTGAGTAGAGACTTTGTTCCTCACACTCTGCGTACACGCACTAGCGCAATCGCTCCCGCTACGTGTTCCCACTCCAAGAGTGTCACCGGAACCACCCCTCTCTACGCAAAAAGCGAAAGGGTATATCATCCCATGTCTTTCCCTCACTCCTCCGGCTCATTGTGTCAGAAATAGTCCGCCAATCAGCGTTACTCTTACAAACGGGAGAATGGCGCTCCGTTTAAGCCACCGAATCCGGAAATATATAGCATATGCATTAGGGTTTTAGCGTCCACCTGTGAGAACTCTGACACTTTGCACTAGGTCCATAAAAAAAATAAGTATGCTGGGGCTCTCCCAAACCATACAGTGGGTTTTGGTTTTAAGGTGAACACGCAAGCCATTATCCCTTTTATCTGGCAAAAACTGTTTTGGTCCCTGGGTGGTCAGACGGCTGGCACAGTTGCATGCTAAATCAACCTCCCACAGACTTTCCAGCGGGCTGATTGCCTCTGCCAAACAAAAACTCTTGTGGTCATCGTCTCTTGAATGTTTGTGTATGCCAGCCTCGACTTTTTAATCTCAGTGCCCACTTGTGATTTATTTATTCGTGCATATCGATTAAGTGGAAATATGTAAAATTGACTCTACCCTATCGAGTTTGGGCTCAAATGAAACGTTTTGATATGCAGAGTACGATGGTGTGGTCGGAATATGTAAGAAATGAAGGTCAGGAGACCGCGCCACCTTACATGCTGGTGCAGGATACGTTCTGTAGGCAGAACTGGCATATCCCACCCATTTGCATTATGAGCACAGAGACTTGCCACTGTCTCTGAAGGGCCTAGTCTGTATAATGCTTCCATCCCGAAGCTGTTGACAATGCTTGGGAATAAACAGTGAAGGACTAAATTACACTACGCTGCAGAAACCACCAGCTTTGTCTCTGGTATTTCCTTCATGCAGTGTTGTTGGTTGAAAGAGTACAGTAGATGGGTGGAGATACAATACCGCATTTCCAGTCTGCTTAAACCAGTTATGTTGGCCACTGATGCATTATGTATGAAGATGGTGTTAACCCTTTTAATACCAGCTAGGCCCTGAAGATGGTGAATTGAAGTGCTGATACTGGTAGCCATACAATGAATGACATCATAAGGACCACTATAGATGTTTCATTTTCTTACAACAGACAGTTTCATCTACTGAGTGAATGTGATCCATATGAAGTAATCAGATATGACCGCCAGACATTCGCCACATCTGGATATGTGTCTCATAATACTTCTGAAATAAAACATCAAAACAGTAGTGTTATCGCTCTGACAAAAGACGAGCAAATGGGTTACAGATTGTAGAAGTTGTAGGGCTCAGATTAAATATGTATACATATTGTATAAATTAAGGTGCTACCCACAGACAGGCTGAGGATGTGCATTGTGTGGACTCAAAGGTTCTTACGATTGTAGATTATAAGACCTGCCACCTCAAGGGCGTTGGCGCAGCTCCATATAATGTGCATCGGATAAACTTTTAATAGAGAGGACGTGAGATTCATACTGAACTGTGGCTGAAAGTAAGGCTGTCTCATCAAGAACAAACACCGTTAATATGCAGGGACGGGATTGGCACCCTATTGGGAGTGATTGTGAGAGTAGCTGTGTATTGATGTGTAAATAGAAGATGTGTTCGTTTGTGTGTGGAATAGTTAGGTAAACCACTTGTCATTGTTGTATGTATGTGTGTGTGTGTGTGTGTGTGTGTGTGTGTATGTTTGTGTGTGTGTGTGTGTGTGTGTGTGTGTGTGTGTGTGTGTGTGTGTGTGTGTGTCTACAAAAAATAATTGAAAACTGTTTTATATAAAAAGAATTTTTTAACAAACAAACGATTGTAAATAAAAAACAGACGTTACGTACATAACAAATAGATTTTTAAAATTATAAATAAATTGGAAATAACATATCGTAAAAAGAAATTGTTAATAATAAACTATTAGTTAATTTGATACAAAATTCTTACCATTCCAAACCCTGGCACTATAGAATGATTGTTAATAGTAATTAGTTTACAACAGACCTAAACCTACAGAGTTGAGGTGGTTATAAAGGATGATACGGAGGATAGGGAGCTCGAATCTTATTGGTCCAGTTCCCACCATTTAATTGTAATCCCACTGGCCCAGGGGTTTCCCGCCGATTTTACATCAAATGACCAGATAAAGTTACGTCATGATCTTAAATATAAGTACTGCACTTGCCTAAATTGTGTGAGGGTACCCTGCTTGACTCTGATTATAAGTCGCACAAGCGTGTAGTCTGAAACCAGAAGAGTTAACAGTGAGTTTTGGATGAGACCGTTATCTCGGCCAAAAACCTCACTGATAACTTATTTTTTATCAGTTGTAGCGATCATATCACCGAGCAAGCGGGTTGTCTGTACCTCTCCCCACAGAGCTCATACCTGTCCCGATATCCCACTGTCATTTCCTGCATGATTTCTACACTTAACGCTGCTGGGAACGAGAAATATCGGACAGCATTACAAGATATGTCCATTCCAATATGATGCGGGAATCGTGCAAAATTACATTGATCCAGTGAATTACGTGTTTTAAAAGAACGTTGTTACATGTCGTCACCGTTTTATTTGTATTACAAGAGTGACAACTTTCGCTCTGAGGCTTACTTTGTAAATGGAAGTTCGATTCAGTTTCAGATCACACAAACACTCTCTGAAGTCTAAGTTATCAACATGCGCACTCATTAAACGGTTTGCGACAGCCCCCTCAGTCAAAATAATGCAAGACGATTTGTAAGACCAGGTAGCAGGGAGACACATAATACCGCACGGATTTATACGGCTGTTGGTCGACGATCTGCATAAAAACCCACTGACGACAGCTGCAGAAGTCACTATAGAATTGGGTGTGACACTCGCGAACCATATCAGAACCAAAACAACACGAAGGGAGATCCAGAAGGTGGGAATGGTGGGACGAGCTGGAATTCCAAAACCACTCGTCGGTGATTTACACTACTGTCGATTAAAATTGCTGCACCATGAAGATAACGTGCTACGGACGCGAAATTTAACCGAAAGGAGAAAGATGATGTGATATGCAAAAGATTAGCTTTTCAGAGCAGTCACACAAGATTGGCGCCGGTGGCGAAAACTACAACGTGCTGACATGAGGAAAGTTTCCAACCGATTTCTCATACACAAACAGCAGTTGACCTGCGTTGCCTGATGAAACGTGGTTGTGATGCCTCGTGTAAGGAGGAGAAGTGCGTACCATCACGTTTCAGACTTTGATAAAGGTCGGATTGTAGCCTATCGCGATTGCGGTTTATCGTATCGCGACATTGCTGTTCGCGTTGGTCGAGATCCAATGACTGTTAGCAGAATATGGAATCGGTGGATTCAGGAGGGTAATACCGAACGCCGTGCTGGATCCCAACGGCCTCGCATCACTAGCAGTCGAGATGACAGGCATCTTATCCGCATGGCTGTAACGGATCGTGCAGCCACGTCTCGATCCCTGAGACAACAGATGGGGACGTTTGCAAGACTACAACCATCTGCACGAACAGTTCGACGACGTTTGCAGCAGCATGGACTATCAACTCAGAGACCATGGCTGCATTTACCGTTGACGCTGCAACACAGACAGAAGCGCCCGCGATGATGTACACAACGACGAACCTAGGTGCACGAATGGCAAAACGTCATTTGTTCGGATGAATGCAGTTTCTGTTTACAGCATCATGATGGTCGCATCCGTGTTTGGCGACATCGTGGTGAACGCACATTGGAAGCGTGTATTCGTCATCGCCATACTGGCGTATCACCCGGCGTGATGGTATGGGGTGCCATTGGTTACACGTCTCGGTCACCTCTTGTTCGTATTGACGGCACTTTGAACAGTGGACGTTACATTTCAGATGTGTTTCGACCAGTGACTGTACCCTTCATTCTCTCCCTGTGAAACCCTACATTTCAGCAGGATAATGCACGACCGCATGTTGCAGGTCCTGTACGGGCCTTTCTGGATACAGAAAATGTTCGACTGCTGCCCTGGGCAGCAATTGGTGAGATTCTCCAGATCTCTCACCAATTGAAAACGTCTGGTCAATTGTGGCCATGCAACTGGCTCGTCACAATACACGAGTCACTACTCTTGATGAACCGTGGTATCGTGTTGAAGCTGCATGGGCAGCTGTACCTGTACACGCCATCCAAGCTCTGTTTGACTCAATGCCCAGGCGTATCAAAGCCGTTATTACGGCCAGAGGTGGTTGTTCTGGGTACTGATTTCTCAGGATCTATGCACCCAAATTGCGTGAAAATGTAATTAGATGTCAGTTCTAGTATAATATATTTGTCCAATGAATACCCCTTTATCATCTACATTTCTTCTTGGTGTAGCAATTTTAATGGCCAGTAGTGTAGATATCTAAAAAGAAAACGATGTGCGAAGTCATAAAACATGGACCGCTGTCTCCTGGCGGTTGAGTTTCATTTCACACTGTTTCCAACTTCAGGCCGTGTTTACATCCCAAGACTGAAACATGGCGGGGGTTCGGTTATCATTTGGGCCGGTTATTGTGGTATTCCATGGGCCCCATGGTGACTCTACAAGATCGCACTACTGCCGAGGGTTATGTGACCATTTTGGCAGATTAGGTTCATCCCATGGTACACCATTGGTTGCCTAATGGTGATGCTGTGTTACAAGCTGAGAGGCTCACTGTTCATTGAGCTTACATGGATCATGTCTGGTTTTGTGAGCAAGAGAATAAGTTTTCACACCTCCCCGGCCCATATACCAATATCATTGAGCTTATGTGGCCTATTTTGGAGAGAAGGGTGCTTGATTACTATCGATGACGTTACTTGAACTTGCCATTATGTTGCACGCAGAATGCTACATCTACATCTACATTTATACTCCGCAAACCACCCAACGGTGTGTGGCGGAGGGTACTTTCCGTGCCACTGTCATTACCTCCCTTTCCTGTTCCAATCGCGTGTGGTTCGCGGGAAGAACGACTGCCGGAAAGCCTCAGTGCGCGCTCGAATTTCTCTGATTTTACATTCGTGATCTCCTCGGGAGGTACAAGTAGGGGAAGCAATATATTCGAACCTCATTCTGAAACGCACCCTCTCGAAACCTGGACAGCAAGCTACACCACGATGCAGAGCGCCTATCTTGCAGAGTCTGCCACTTGAGTTTGCTAAACATCTCCGTAACGATATCACGCTTACCAAATAACTCTGTGACGAAACGCTCCGCTCTTCTTTGGATCTTCTGTAACTCCTCTGTCAACCCGACCTGGTACGGATCCCAGACTGATGAGCAATACTCAAGTATAGGTCGAAGTCACCTCCTTTGTTGATGGACTACAATTTCTAAGGACTCTCCCAATGAATCTCAACCTGGCACCTGCCTTACCAACAATTAATTTTATATGATTAGTCCAAATCGTTCCGTACGCATACTCCCAGATATTTTACAGAAGTAACTGCTACCAGTGTTTGTTCCGCTATCATATAATCATACAATAAAAGATCCTTCTTTCTATGTATTCGCAATACATTACGTTTGTCTATGTTAAGGGTCAGTTCCCACTCCCTGCACCAAGTGCCTATCCGCTGCAGATCTTCCTGCATTTCACTGCAATTTTCTAATGCTGGTATAAGACACCCTTGTAAACCGTAGTGGACCTGTATTTTCCATTCCGAGATGACTGGAAGCTGTTCTCAATGGGAACGGTTTTCCTAGGCCATATTAAGGTTAAAGTGGGTTTAGTGCTACTATATTTTTGTCCACCCCCACCCCCTATACAGCGATAGGTGATCGTACCGAAGAAATAAACGCGCCAAGTACAGTGCTTCTATTATGCAAGTGAGTCAGACACAATGGAGTGGGTGCTTCAGTAGGAACTGCCTGCGCCGCGCCTGCAGGCAGTGGATGAGTCGCGCCATTTGCCGTAATTAAACGCAGCGGCGCGTGCAGAAGCCGCCTCTGTTATTCTTAGAGTGCGCTGCGCCGCCGAGCACCGGTCACGGCCCAGGTCTTTCACCCCGGGGACCCGCCTACGGCCCTTCAGACGTGACCGGAGGCCGCAAGTCAACTCTAGTAGCCGCCCACCTCACACCTCGCGCTGAGCCAGAGCTGAGGAACGGCGCGTAGTGGGCGGCGCCAAGTTAAGTCCGCCGGGTCATTTCTCCCACTTCACCGCCGCGTCGGGGATCAGGGGGCGCACAAATTTATAAGGAACGACGTTTCTCCGTTGTGGCGTACGTGTTGCGGCTTAGGGGTGGTGGGGCTTGTCCGCCAACACGGCTTGGGTTAATCTTGTCGACGTATCGCCGGGCGCGATTTTGCACGAGTTTTGCCGTATCGGTCACGTATCTCTCGCAGCTCTGGTCAGTTGAGGAATGAGAGCTGCATCACACACTACGGAGAGCAACGGACAGAGTAAGATTCATGCAGACACTTTCACGTTCTGGCTAAGCTGTGGATGAAAAAGACTGCACTATCCTTTTCTATTAGGAAACTAAGATAACGTATGCATCACGTAGATATACTGGATAGCTAACGTTAAAACTGGACAAATCAGAAAGGAAATAAGGACATTATCTGCCAATGGCACTGATTTAAATCAATGGGGAAAGTTGAAAATTTGTTCAAGTGGCTCTGAGCACTATGAGACTTAACTTCTGAGGACATCGCCGGCCGGGGTGGCCGAGCGGTTCGAGGCGCTACAGTCTGGAACCGCGCAACCGCTACGGTCGCAGGTTCGAATCCTGCTTCGGGCATGGATGTGTGTGATGTCCTTAGGTTAGTTAGGTTTAAGTGGGACTGATGACCTCAGAAGTTAAGTCCCATAGTGCTCAGAGCCATTTGAACCATTTCTGAGGTCATCAGTCCCCTAGAACTTAGAACCACTTAAACCTAACTAACCTAAGGACATCACACACATCCACGCCCGAGGCAGGATTCGCACCTGCGTCCGTAGCGGTCACGCGGTTCCAGAATGTAGCGCCTAGAACCGGTCGCCCACCCAGGCCGGCTGAAAATTTGTGCTGGACCGGGAATCGAAGACGAGTCTACTGCTTACTAGGTAGATGCGTTGACCACTGCGTCATTCGCACACAGTGGTCATCGCAACTTCATGGACTACACTAGCACGCATTCAGTCAGACCCAGATTCTCAGCTATATCCACATACTACTGGTGCCTTACCCATTATCCTCCAAAAGAACAGACACTACATATAAAACTGGACAACGTCGCTTTCGCATAAATCAAGTACGAGAGGACTTCGAGAAGTAGGATACACATCATGGCTGGCCAAGTGACATTTATTGTATACTGCACTACACTTCAAACTGACTGATGTATATGACACTATTTTACAACAATATCATCAAGTCTCTGTAAATAATGATCGGGATGTTCTACCAATTAAGATTATGAACATAGTTGCGCTGCAGCAACGTTGCATGTAAAAGCTCCAGTGGATCTGAAATAACAGCCAACCAGTTGCAAAACACGGAGTTATTAAACCTTGACTGTGTTTTCGACAGTCTTAAAACTGTCTTCTTCAGAAAGTGTTGCACTTAGAATCACTTATTATGTCTGCTGTAGAGCTTAGCCTTAAAACAGTAGGAAGCTACTACCTTTAAATCATATATTTTAAATGGTGATTAAGTGGATGACACGCACATATACTAGGCAGAGTCAACACTCCCACATCGGATATAGATAATACCTGATTCTACGTTTAAAAAAAAAAAAACCTTCTGAAGGAGACAGTTTTAAAACTGTCGAAACCATGGTCAAGGCTTAATAAACCTGTATCTTGCAACTGGTTGTCTGTTATTTCCAATCCACTGAAGTTCTACCAAATAATCAATTCCTCAACGATAGAAACTGCTCCTTGGTCAGGGAGTAGTTCGAGAACCGCTGAGTGAATGTCACCGCCTCCTTTCCCCCAGACTTTCTTTTAGCTTATGTAAAAGATAGAAATCGCGTAGTGCTAGAGCTGGACTGTAGGGCGGATGCTTCCGTAATTCCTACCAAAAACGGACATGTGCGCGCCGTGTAGGGTGTTACTTTGTCTTGCAAGAATATAATTACTTAATTTACTATGCCTGTTCTTCCGTATGGCGATGCGTATTGATGTCAATGTTACAAAATACGAATCTTTACGAGGAGTATGCAACCAGTAATGCAACACATTCCTTTTCTGGGCTAATTTCAGTTGAAAAAAATTGTTATGAGTCATCTAGGAATATTCCCGCTTCCGCCCCTACAATTTAATGAAGTTCCGTTAGGTGGCAGCTCTATACGTAGCTTCCACTTGGTATGTATGAGAGCTTTCATTGAGCTTCTTTTGGCGGTAAACCAGAGAATCGCAGATATTCATAACCGTTTGCAGAATGTCTACGGAGACACTGAAGTGGACAGTGAAGTACAGTGAATCGTTGGGCAAGGCATCAGTCATCGTCGCAACAAGGTCGCGCAAACCCGTTCAATCTCCCGTGTGTCGGCGGCCGCACACGCCTGTAACTTCTGCAATGATGGACTTCATCGTGTTTGTCGTCGAAAACGTGCAAACGAACTTTTCCTTCTCCTTGACCCTCACAAATGTCTGCGCTCCCGACAAGAGCTCACAAAATTTCATTGGATTGCTCTTCCTCAATCATCATACAGCCCGATCTCGCACCTTCAAACTGCTGTCTGTTTGGCCCAGTGAAGCACGAAACTCTGCTAGAAGCAGTACGTGGATGATCAGGAGCTAATTGATGCAGCAAGACGTTGGTTCTGATGTCGTCCAGTGGGGTGGTACCATGGAGGAAGGTTGCGCAAGGACGTCGCATTGAACGGAGATTATGTTGAAAAATTGGGTTTCATAGCCGAAAAAAGTGGAAATTAATACAGTGTATTGGAATCGTGAATACAAACAACCTGCTTGAGAAAAAAATGTGTGTTTATTGAACGCCTTTGTATTAAAGGTTGTCTAGCTTTGCCACAAACTCTCTGTACACAGCTCCTCGACAGCCGAAGAAAACAATATCCATGACCTTTCATGCTGATACGGCAATTTTGCATTTCTTCTGCGGAGGCGAGCAGGGATATCTCCATTCCATAGACGCTCTCTTTGTTGCATGTCTCATCAGCTGTACTGATGACGCCTCCCATAAAATCACTCCGAAAGAAGAATAAGATTTTCACTCTGCAGCGTAGTGTGCGCTGATATGAAACCTCCTAGCAGATTAAAACTGTGTGCCGGGACGGGACTCGAACTCGGGAAGTTTGCCTTTCGCGGGCAAGTGCTGTATCATCTGAGCTACCCAAGCACGACTGACGACCCGTCCTCACAGCTTCAATTCCGCCATTACCTCGTCTCCTATCTTCCAAACTTCACAGAAGCTCTTCTGCGAAGTTAGAGTCTCGGTCCGGCACACAGTTTTAATCTGCCAGTAAAATTCACTCTGAAAGAAGCCCAGAGACGGCAGAACCTAGCGCCGCTGTGTGCAAGAGAAAGTGATCGTGGAACCCAGCGTATGTAAAAAGTTGCAGTTGACTATAAATAATGAAAAGTATTAAGCCATCCACATGAGTACTAAGAGTAATCCGCTAAATTTTCGTTACGCGATAAATCACAAAAATTTAAAGGCTTTTAACTCAACTAAATACCTAAGGTTTATAATTACGAATAATTTAAATTTTAACAATCACATAGATAATTTCGTGAGTAAAACAAGGCAAAGACTGCCATTTATTGATAGAACAGTTAGAAAATGTAACAGGTCTACTAAAAAGACTGCTTACACTACGCTCGTCCGTCCTCTTCTGGAGTACTGCTTTGCGGTATGGATCCATATCAGATAGGATTGATGAAGGACATCGGAAAAGTTCAAAGAAATGCCGCTCGTTCAGTATTATAGCGAAATAAGGGAGAGAGTGTACGGATATCTTACGCGAACTGGGGAGGGAGTCATTATAACAAAGGCGTTTTTCGCTGCGGCAAGAACTTCTCATGAAATTCCAGCCACCAAATTTCTCCTTAGAGAGTGAAAAATATTTTGTTGACACCCAACTATGTATGGGAAAATGATCGCCATAAATAAATAAGAGAAATCAGGGCTCGTACAGAAAGATTTAAGTGATCGTTTTTCCAACGCGCTGTTCGAGAGTGGAACGATAAAGAAGTAACTTAAATATGGTTCAATGAATTCTCTGCCAGGCGCTTAATTGTGAATTTCTGAGTAATCACGTAGATATATCTGTAGATGAAGAGCTCAAATTGCTGTACTGCAGACGATCTCTGACGATGGAAAGAGCACCGGCTATTGAGGCCCACATCACCTGCACTGTTTCTGCGATAGGCACTCTTCCTTTGCTGCAAATCAGTTCCTCAATGCCTGACACTTTCGTCCGTGGTCGATGTCAATGGCCTTCCATACCGATGAACATTACCCACATAGGGAGGCGTTAGAGTACTACTAGCACCATTTCACTACGCCTGGATATGACATTGCGTTTCGTCCTTATGACGACAAAATTTCTTAGGGAATCTGCCTGGAGTTTAGACGTTTTCCACAAGAATATTACCGTCGCCCGTATTTCCACTCTGGGGCACGTTTCCAGTGGTGGCGCCACAGTGTGATACAACAGTTATTCGTATCACAGCAGAACTGTATCTGCAGGAGACTTGGAACATGTACACTCTTCTAACAATGAGCCACCCTTGCTGTGCGGTGGCCATAATGCGTGACGACATGAATAATATTCTCTCTGAAGTTCCTATATAAACACTATGTGATAAAAAACATACTTTTTTCATATCAGGTGCATTGTTCATAGGTGCATATCAGCGACTCAGCAGTTGTTAGACATCCTGAGAGAGCAGAATGGGGCGCACCGCGGAAATCACGGACTTCGAACGTGATCAGTTGGTTGGGTGTCACTTGTGTCATACGTCTGTACGGGAGATTTCCACACTCATAAACATCCCTAGGTCCACTGTTTACGATGTGATAGTGAAGTGGAAACGTGAAGGGACACGTACAGCACAAAAGCGTACAGGTCGACGTCGTCTGTTGACTGATGTAGACCGCCGAGAGTTGAAGGTGGTCGTAATGTGTAATAGGAAGACATCTATCCAGACTATCACACAGGAATTTCAAACTGCATCATGATCCAATGCAAGTAATGACACTTAGGCGGGAAGAAAGAGAACATGGATATCATGGTCGAGCGGCTGCTCATAAGCCACACATCACCCCGGTAAATGCCAAACGACGCCTCGCTTGGTGTAAGGAGCGTAAACATTGGACGATTGAACAGTGGAAAAACGATATGTGGAGTGGCAAATCATGGTACAAAAAGTGCCGATCCGATGCAGGGTGTGGGTATGGCGATTGCCCGGTGAACGTCATCTGCCAGCGAGTGTAGTACCAACAGTGAAATTTGGAGACGGTGGTGTTATGGTGTGGTCATGTTTTTCATGGAAGGGGCTTGCATCCCTTGTTGTTTTGCGTGGCGCTATCACAGCACAGGCCTACATTGATGTTTTAAGTACCTTCTTGCTTCCCACTGTTGAAGAGCAATTCGGGAATAGCGATTGCATCTTTCAATACGGTCGAACACCTGTTCGTAATTCACGGTCTGTGGCCGAGTGGTTACACGACAATAACATCCCTGTAACGAACTGGTCTAAACAGAGTACTGACCTGAATCCCATAGAACACCTCTGGGATGTTTTGGAATGCCGACTTCCTGCCAGGCCTCACCGACCGACATCGATACCTCACCCCAGTGCAGCACTCCGCGAAGAATGGGATGCCATTCCACAAGAAACCTTCCAGCACCTGATTGAACGTATGCCTGCGAGAGTGGCAGCTGTCATCAAGACTGAGGGTGGACTAACACCACATTGAATTCCAGCGTTACCGATGGAGGGCGCCGCGAACGTGTAAGTCATTCTCAGCCAGGTGTACGGGTACTTTTGATCGCATGGTGTATAAAGATGGTGGACGCAAATAAATGCATAGTGACAAAAATTGGCCATAACATAGGGACTTCGTGGATAAAGGAACAGTTTCTAACCTCCAAATGCAGGGTGTGACAAGAACTGGTATTTTTATGTGTGATACCTTAATATGTAAACACATCACCATTTTGATTGTTTTTTCTCTGCATCGAACAGTCTTCCCACAACACACGTCACATACTTTACTATTCGTGTTTTCCTAACCATTATTGGTTTGCTGTTGCTACATGTACCTGGAGGTACTAACCAATCTCAAAACGAACCACTCCAAATATAATTATTAGTATGCAAATGCAGTGAATACCGATGTGATGTCGTCCAACACAATGGTCTTAGGCAGCAATAGAAATAGCTGCTATGATACCTGTTACACACTATATATATATATATATATATATATATATATATATATATATATATAAACACATAGAAGACTTTCGAATTATAGTATTACAGGAGAATGTCGAAGTTTCATTGTGTTGTTCTAATAAGGAATTATGAAATTTAGCAGTGATTCAACAACAAACTACACTGAAGAGCCAAAGAAACTGGTGCTCACGCATAATATCGTGTAAAAGTGCCACAACTTGACGGGACATGGACTATGTCTGAAGAAGTACTGGAGAAAACTGACAACATGGATCCTGCAGGGCTGTCCATAAATCCGTAACAGTACAAGGGGGTGGCGATCTCTCTTGAACAGCACGTTGCAAGGTATCTCAAATATGCTCAATAATCTTCATATCTGGCGAGTTTGGTGGCCAGCGATAGTGTTTAAACTCAGAAGAGTGCTCCTGGAGCCACTTTGTAGCCATTCTGGACGTGTGAGGTGTCGCATTCTCCTGCTGGAATTGCCATGCCCAAATCCATCGGAATGCACAATGGATGTGAATGGATGCAGGTTACCAGACAGGATGCTTACGCACGTGTCACCCGTCAGAGTCGTATCTAGACGTATCATGGGTCCCATATCACTCTAGCTGCACGCGCCCCATACCATTACAGAGCCTCCACCAGCTTGAACAGTCCCCTGATGACGTGCAAGGTCCATGGATTCATGAGGTTGTCTTGATACCCGTACACGTCCATCCACTCGATACAATTTGAAACGAGACACGTCCGAATAGGCAACATGTTTCCAGTCACCAACAGTCCAATGTTGGTGTTGACGGGCCCAGGCGAGGCGTAAAGCTTTCTGTCGTGCGGTCACCAAGGGTACACGAGTGGGCCTTCGGCTCCAAAAGCTCATATCGATGATGTATCGTTGAATGGTTCACACGCTGACATTTGTTGGTCACCCAGCATTGAAATCTGCAGCAATTTGCGGATGGGTTGCTTTCTGTCACGTTGAACGATTCTCCTTAGTCGTCGTTGGTCCCTTTCTTGCAGGTTTCTCTTTCCGGCCGCAGCGATTTCGGAGATTTGATGTTTTACCGGACTCCTGATACTGACGGTACACTCGTGAAATAGTCGTACGGGAAAATCTCCATCGCTACCTCGGATATGCTGTGTCCCATCAATAGTGCCGCAGACTATAACAACGCGTTCAAACTCACTTATATCTTGATAATTTGCCATTGCAGTAGCAGTAACCGATCTAACAACTGCGCCGGACACTTGTTGTCGTATATAGACGTTGCCGACCGCAGAATCGTATTCTGTCTGATTACGTATCTCTATATTTGAACACGTACGCCTATACCAGTTTCTTTGGTGCTTCAGCGTACGTCTAATAAACACTATTCTGAACCGAAGAGATCTAATGGTTGAGCACGTATTAAACAAGTCGTTGCTTAAAGCTGCTATTGGAGGGATGAAAGCGCATAAGAGTTTCTGTGGGTGGCTTTAATATTATTATCTCGGTGTGGTATGGCGCGAGGAAGGAGAGAGTGGAGGAAGATTAGCATTTCACTTGCCTTTGAGGACGAGGTCTTTATAGACGGGTCGGGTGCAGCAGTATGATTACCTACTACGATAAATGACAAGTGGTGTGGTGGAATATGTGCATCAGATCAGCTGTACGGTTGACAATGAAAACCAGAAAATCTTATGTTTACTACTGTCAGCATTAACTGTCTGTTTTATTTTGGAAGGCCGTTCAGAAAAGAAAGATGTCTGATTTGTTCAGTGTCGAGGCAAATTCGGTCACATTTGGTTAATACTGCAGTCTATACTTAATTATGGACAAAACAGTTGCACGGACTGGAAAAGTATTAAAGAAACAAGTCAGTAATACAGTATATACACGATACTTACGAGAAGACTCAGGTTAGTGGCAGTCGCGACTCCAAGGGGCCTCATACAGTCACAATTATCCCCTCCCCGCTCCCACCCACCCACTTCCACAAAAAAAGAGGTATTTATAATTTTACATTTAAATTTCCAGATTTCACACCAAACCTGCGGAGGATGAAATCTGAAATGTCTTGGCAGGCAGAGCGCTATCACCGCAGCCAGCTAAGGGAGCCCAGTCACAAACCGACTGTACCTGCTGACAACGACGAGTCCGACACGATTCGTTGAGTCCACAAGCAGAACCGACAAACCACAGGGTATAGGGTAAGGAAAGAGCAACCTCGGTCCGCAGTCGAAACCTTTATGAAATTCTGGCAAAAGGAGCGCACACTTAGATTTCATGTCGTTTAGATTATGACAATGCAAAGCAAAATTTTTCGAAATTTGTGGTAAGGTCTTATAGGACAGAACTGCTGAGGTCATCGGTCCCTAAGCTTACCCACTATTTAATCTAACTTAAACTAACTTACGTTAAGGACGTCACACACACCCATGCCCAAGGGAGAACTCGAACCTCCGACGAGGGGAGCCGCTCGGACCGTGACAAGAAATGCGAAGCTTACAAGGTTTTTTGCTATTACAGTTCCCAAATAAGTTGTATGACACATGCACTTCTCAAATTTTTGGAAAGAAAGTTTTCAAACATTGCGTTTCTCTTATTACAATTTGTTAGTGGCTATGCTATGCTAAAGCGACGTACTGAAGGCCGATATAAACAGACTGTTATCACTGTTAATTTAATTGCTGTTTTTATTCTATTAAAATATTTTATATATTTTACTATGATTAAAATCATAGGGTGACGGTTATTAACTTGGCGCTGGAAGGACATACAGAGGTAAAAAATTGAAGGAATAAAGAAACATATACTTATGCTCGACAGGTTACATAGGGTGCGGAGTGTAGCAGTTATGTCGAGATGAAAAGGTCTGGAGAACACGGGAGAAGATGACATCACATCTGTCGAAGGAATGAAGATGTAAACAGTAGATATATTGTGCGTGAGTTTAGATATAAGGCTCAAAAAATAAGTTGCAGAATTGTTCTAAATACTAATGTAACAATGAGGAGTATTCCTATGTGGGAATCACTTTTTCACTTCTAGACGTCTGTCACTCCAGTGTCCTAGATGAGTTTAGTATAAATATTGGCAGAAACCTCAGCTTAAGAGGTGGTGCGTATCTTAATAAAATATGGAGCCAAGTTCTACACAGGCAGAATCTTCCAGGAACAATGGTCAGTGTTCAGGGATATGGCAGGATCTATCATTAGAAATGTCTAGTAAATATGGGCTGTCAAATGCATACCTCAATAGATTTGACCACTTGTCCGGTAGAAGATACGAGTTTCACAGTAGCGAATATGAATAAGTGCGGGTACTGCTTGAGGTATGCATTTTGGAGTCTACGTTTACCAGACATTTTTGCTTCGAATGATCGTTCCTCTCATATCGATGATTACTGACCATGCTTCCATGGGCATCCTGTATACATTGATACCAAATCGAGTCAGAAATTAATGCTAGGAGTGCTCGCTTGTTTCCAGGAACGAGTCACTATCGACACTAACAGTTTCTATAATCAGCCTCATAACCCGCCTGACGATGCCACTCGACCGGAATGTACGCCGGGTTCGAAGTTTACGCTGCCTATATTTGGCTGGCAAGCACTATACAGGTAGTGGCGTAAAGTCCCTGATCACTGGTCTCCGCGCCAAAGTCCTGGATTAAACCAAACCTCTCCGCAATGTCTTACGAAGCGAGAGTCTGCGCCACTATTGATGGTATTCCGTACATCGCATGGGGACGTTCAACTCAGCGGCAAACTTTGTGGTACTCGAGGGGTGTAACGTACATGCCGGCAACAGGTTTTACCATTTCCCTTTTCAATCACTATACGATACAAACATAATACCACCTTATCCACAAATTCATTACATTCACCTACACTCCACTAGGCGCTTCAGTCCGGAACTGCGCTGCTGCAACGGTCGCATGTTCGAATCCTGCCTCGGGCATGTAGGTGTGTGATGTCCTTAGGTTAGTTAGGTTTAAGTAGTTATAAGTCTAAGGTACTGATGACCTCAGATATTAAGTCCCATAGTGCTTAAAGGCATTTGAACCATTTGAACACTACACAAATACACCTACGACACACGTCTCACATATCAACAAGGAAGCCAGGCGGTATTGTTTGACTCAGGACGAAAATATTTTGATTATTTTTAATTCAAAAAGAATTCTCAGTGGCACGAAGGTCAAGTTCTTTGGAAAACACGGTAATAAACTTGTGATCGATATAAAAATGGTTCAAATGACTCTGAGCACTATGGGACTTAACATCTAAGGTCATCAGTCCCCTAGAACGTAGAACTACTTAAACCTAACTGACCGAAGGACATCATGCATATCCATGCCCGAGGCAGGATTCGAACCTGCGACCGCAGCAGTCGCACGGTTCCAGACTGATCTGCCTAGAACCGCTCGGCCACACTGGCTGGCGTGATCGATATAAACAAGAAGTAATGTCGTGCTCTCAGAGAAATAAATAATATTCTATAGATGGATGCTCATCCAGGTTTTTTCAGTCACAAAACAGTAGGCCATTTGACCAACATGGTGCTATTTCGACGTCCAGTTACCTTTCTTCGACTTCTTGCTTCAAGTAAAAATGGAATTCAGGTCCGTGAGTGAATGGGAATGGGAAACGTCAAGTGTAAATAAAGGAAAATATTAAAATTGGGTTAAATCAATCGGATGCCTTTCAATAACGGTGATTTTCTTACTCATTTACACCTCCTAAGTATACGAAAATGGAACACAAGTGGCAGCAATAATTCAGGCGTTGAGGACTAAACACCTTCTCGATCGACTGCCCGCAACACGGCTCCTGGAACACCATCTACGCCGTGAAGGAGACGTGACCCGTTGGCCCCGAATACCGCTGAGGCCGTTTTTCCAGAAGAGGCAGTGAGTGAAACTGCGCGGACTGTTCAAGTCTGCGGGCCAACAGGCCGGCTGTTTGTTCTGCCTCCTGTGTGACCTCCAAGTTGGTCTGGCTGAGAATCTACCGGACACAAAGGACGTGCTTCGAGAACGGGAATGGACACATTATTCCCTTGGCCGACCAGGTCTGGAGGCGAGCGGTGGGTCGTTGCCATCCACGCATCACCTGGCGGCTCCAAGTTTTTCCACTTTTTTTCACCGCACAGAGACTTTGTACACTCGGTGAGCTACCATCAGTTCGTCACTTTGCTGCTGAGACCACACGGCATTCGTCAAGATTGCTCCTCTCCCCGCTGCGAGCGCGATAATTGTGTCTGGTGCGCTTTCTGCGCCTGTTTGTGCCCAGCTGCTTCAATATCCGACTCGGTTCAACCTCATGTTGTTCCCTCTTCCTATGTTTGTCCAGGTGATTTGAGGAGCATTTCGCTCATATCAAAACATAATAGCTTCAATTGGTAGTTGTCATACAGTTGTCACTTGATTGTTTGTTTTAAATTATTGTGGTTTTGTAAATTTCTTTTATAATCATCGTGTCATTATTCATGACATCCAAAACATTTGTACCATGTGTACTAAATCGCCAAGTCGCTTCCGTTGGAGCATTTGGAGACCACGAGTTTATGCGCCTTACCGGAGCAAATCTTGTTGCATTCATTTTGATGGATTATATTTGCAAGTCAAGCTTTTGTTGAGGTAGGTGAGGTTCATCAGCCAACTGTTCCCGAATTCCTTCCACCTTCCGTCTCATGCGACGATTAAGTACGAGGTTTCCACCTCGTGGTGTGACCTGAACTTGCATCTCGGTTGGCCGCTGAACTACTTCACAATCATGTGTAATTGGTTGTCCTGGCCAGTTACCTAAATATCTTTCAGCCACTTTTCACAACTGTGTCTCTACGCTGCGAGTGTGTGATCTGATGATTTAAGTTTGTTGGTTTGTTTGCGCATTGGGGCGTGTTCCCACCGGTTGCTTAGAAAAGGAGGAGTGCCGGCCGGAGTGGCCGAGCGGTTCTAGGCGCTAAAGTCTGGAACCGCGCGACCGCTACGGTCGCAGGTTTGAATCCTGCCTCGGGCATGGATGTGTGTGATGTCCTTACGTTAGTTAGGTTTATGTAGTTCTGAGTCCTAGGGGACTGATGACCTCAGAAGTTAAGTCCCATAGTGCTCAGAGACATTTGAACCATTTGAAAAGCAGGAGTGTAGTGAGCGGCGTATTGGGCGTGCTCCGACAAGGAAAACTACAGATTGCATCCCCTTCAGATCTAGTGGTAAGATTGTCCGGAGGACAGCTTATCAAAAACAGAACACAAATCAAGCGTGAAAATAAGAAGAAGGTTACCGAACAGTAAAAAAAGCAAAATAGAAACAATGAACAGCCCAAGAAGAAGAAGTGCAATAAAGAGCAACATGAAACATCAACCGCGTCGTGAGTAAGTGGTCCTAGTGGTGGATTGCGAAGCGAGCGGTTCGTGTCAATAGCTCCCTCGTGCCATTTATTTATTACATTTTTCACAACATTATGAGGTGCCCGTCATATCATTGAAGTTTTTGACGGGCTGTCAACTGGGGCCTCTTACCATTAAATCTGATTGGGTTGCAATGGGAAGTTTCCCTTGTAAGTAATTTCTGGCCCGTTCATCCCGATCACATTGCCCGACGCGTGGTGGTTTCACATCAAACAACTTTAATTGCTTTAGTTTCCATTTAACGAATTCCATTTTAAGTAAACATGAATTATTTGTTGTATGATAGTCAAACAGATTCTAAAGATGTTTCTGTCCTGCCTATTTTGAAGAGTGTTCTCTTAGAACCTTTTAAGTGATTGTAATGTAACTTCAATTGGTGAAGTATTACCTTGCTCCTCTTATTGTAATTGGCTGTAAATATTTCAACAATAGTAACGAGTGTCACACAAAATTTATCTCTTTTTAGAAAGAGAATAACATTTATTGTGGATTTAAACTTCCATATTTCACGTTCCCATGAATGGCTTTTGGAGAGTTGAGAGAAGGTATGTGAATTGACATTGTAATTTTTTTGGTATCTGATCTCACTGGAATATTTGGTAAAATTGTTGACCGTTATCAGTCACCGTTTTCAAATTGTCTTACCTAATTACATAGTTATGTTTTAATATGTCAAAGTACAGTTGAAACCTGGACGTCAAGGAAAGCAGGATTCGGTTACGATTGTGGACGCGGCCGTAATCAGTTACTGTTGGTTCCCTTTTGCAATTACACACATTTATTTTAAAACGGTGATTCCAGACTCAGCAATAAATAAGGATATCACACGTTATTAATGAAGGAATAAACAACAGTATAATTAATAGTGCTTTCAGTAGGTTACTATTTACCAAATGGGCATAAAATACAGACACAGGAAATAATGTTTTAAAAACAAGCCAATGTGATCCCAATTAGAATTTTAAGGCAAGTAACAACAGTCACGGCTGAAGGCCTTTAACGCCAAGAACGGCAATTATAAAAAAAAATTAACAAACATTCAGTAAAACAGCGATGCAGTAATAAGGTTAATTTAAAAAGACAGGCACCTGATCACCAAACGGGTGAGAAAGAATGATGGTAATCTTGATAGCACATCATTTAAACCTGCTGTAACACGAAGAATGGCAATTGTACAAAAAAATTTAGAAACATACAGTAAAATAGCAAATATAGTAATAAATCAAAAGGGCCAGTAACAGACGGTGCACAAGTAATCGACCTCTGAGTAGGCCCGGCCAAAACACTTTCCCGAGCGATGAGATAGGCAGCCAAGAGTTGCGTTCACTTCACAAGATGGTAACTCAGACTAGTGGCAGTCTAACGAATGACTAATGATAATCTTAATGAGGCTACCTGATGTCCAATAAACCAAATGCAAAGGTGTAAAAATATGTCAAAGCTGGAACCGGCGGTCTGGACTCCGCCCGCAGAATACTGTGCTTAGAGCACCCAGAACAAGAAAGAAATCACTACTATCACAGTAGATGAATCGCCAACCAACCTACAATCAACAAAGCTGTCAAAACTACACGCCTTACCGGACAGCAGTGGCAAGGCGAGGAAACGTAGACTTCCGTTACATATACTAACCACCAGGGCAGGTAACTGGGGCGTAATCGGCCATGAGCCAGGAAAAATACCGCTGGTTGAACTTAACAAATAGTAACAAATTGAACACAATAAATAGTAATTAGAAGTCCAGGAAAGCTAATCAGATTCGCCTTCCCAAAGCATTCCACTCGCTGCTCTTCGCCTTGGCAACACTATGAGCAGCAACATGAACCCCAGTCACTGGAGAACCGCAAGATCTCACAATGCTGGAGTTTTCTCTACTTGAACCCAAAGGCACTCAAGTTAAAACTTGCAGGATCCGGTTTACGACGAGGTCGTACACCCTCATGCCACAGGCCTTGATCCAGCAGTCCACATGCGCCACCAGCAGTCCCAGCATGTTCACGCACTGCGCGGACCTGGCTCCTCCTGAGTCCCCCAACGGAACTTCACACTCACACGACCCGGAAGCACCATGATGTCGCCCCAAAGATAGGACCACAGTTACTACATATCGATAACCTCCACTGCTGCCACTAGCGGACAGGCATTTCTTGCGAAACCAAGTGGCGCCAGTTAACATGAGAAGAAGACAAACAACTGCAACTGTGTCAACCAAACGGTACGGCTAGCCTCCAACAGAGGACAGAAACCTACAAACAGCACCAACATGAGCCGCAGCACGCCTCAACTGTTGACTTAATTGGTTAAGTTATTTTTTCCGTGGAGTGTTAATAAAAATCTTGATACAAACGATATTCAATCCTCATTTTTCGCGATCGTTCCACTCCCAGGCAACATTATGGGAACCTCGACTCGTTGTGGGGGAGGGCTGCCTTCATCAGTTGAGATCCGAGACTGAAATCCGAGGATTGACAGAGGATGGGAACGTCGTAGAACTATCGGCTAATCTTCGTGTAGCTATTGTTTCTCTGGTGCAGGTGACAGCGGAGCGTATTGGTCAGATGTGCGTGGCCATTGAGCACAGCGTTGTTTTTGTTTCAGAGTAGAGCACACGTCAAAGTTTCTTCGGTTTAGTGCGCAATCGCGATCTCAGCTGTACCACAAGCAGGAGTAAATTGCGCATTGGTTGTCTAGAGTTGAAGACCTGGCTTCGATAGTCACAGATTCCCAGTTCAAACTTGAGGTTCAGCTACATAATAGAGTGGTGAATTTTCAAATTAGTCTGAGTGCCTTAGAGTGAGTGAGCGATCAGGGGGCTACTGTTGTAAAATCCGGTGTTTACCTAATGTGAAACCGGTTTTTGCTAAATTACCTAATCTCTTCTTTAGGTGCGCAGGAGAGAACGCCTTGCTATCGATACTCAACTGGGGTTGGTAAAATTTTAATCTTGTACTGTTACCTTAAAGAAGAAGTTAACATTTTTAAAATGTTATGGAAAATCGTTTTTCAGTTGACGTATCCTTTGTGTCAGGGGTCCCTGGCTGAAATGGGTAGTGAAGTTCTGGCGAGGAGCGGTTGTTTAAGGGAACTGCGCGCCTGTGTGCTACGGGAACGCCTGTCTTCCAGGATTTTGAGCGACCTTGTTACTCAATATTTTTTTCGTGTCTAAGATGATTAGGAGGACATAGTTGAGTATATTCGTAAAATACGCGTGACAGCCGTGGTCGTTGATCTAGACTTGGTTGAGCACAAGATTGTTGCCATAATTTTGCTAGGGATTAAACCAGAGGATCGTTCCAGGGTCATAACTTAGCCACTCTTGTGGAGGAGGTTAAACGAGACGTCAACGGAGAAGCTCTGAGAATACGTCATCTCAGTGTTACGCCAAACCCACCTAGCTCGCTGTTTCAGCTAGTAAGATGAGGTTCTCCCAAGGTAGATGTTATCGCTGTGGTCAGCAGTAACATTTTTCTCGCTGGTGCGAGGTCAAGGAATAAAGGCGTTTCCACAGCTGACGACCCAGGCAGTGACTGTGTGGTATCTCTTTCACGTTGCTTATTGTATATAAGAAACTAAAAGGTGTGACTCATAATACACTCCCTTTCCTGTGTACATGTCTCAATCACGAGCCGCTCCGTGCCCTAGTACATTCCGGCAGCAGTCTTTCCTTAATAAGTCGTAGTTGGTCCGCCTGATACCGGATCATTTGTAAGCTGCCCACTTTAAATCCCAAGGATAGAACTTGTAGAACTGTTAATAGTCAAACTCTTCCTATGGTAGGACCCAAGCATATTTCTTGAAGGACCGGTGAATTTTGTTTGCCTACGGAGGTGTTGATGTTGGAGGGCTTAAGCACTGACCTCCTCTTGGGGTGTAATTACGAAAATGGGATTAGTTTTTTGATTATGTCCTTGAGAAATTTTGTTGTGGATTTCGACCTCAGTGGCTTCTATTGTGCAGCCATTCTAGAAGGGAAAGTCTGTGTAATGTTAACGTTAGTGGGGAGGAGTTCAACACTGCACGCTTACTTCCTGATCAGGCTGAGAGTCTCCTTGAGATATTGCGTGGTTTCCCGGAAGTGCTGACAGTTAAGTTAATGTGACTAATCGTACTGGTTATTGGATTTTACTTTATGACCATCTTCAAAAAATGGTTCAAATGGCTCTGCGCACTATGGGACTTAACATCTGAGGTCATCAGTCCCCTAGACTTAGAACTACTTAAATCTAACTAACCTAAGGACATCACACACATCCATGCCCGAGGCAGGATTCGAACCTGCGACCGTAGCGATCGCGCGGTTCCAGCCTGAGGCGCCTAGAACCGCTCGGCCACACTGGCCGGCTATGACCATCTTCCAGTCACGTAATCGCCCTGACAACTCTCTCGACCAAGGATGAAGGTACTGCGTGAGTTGGTAGATAAAATGCTCGCTGAGAGGGTTATAAGGCCGTCCATCTCGCCAGATGCATATTTTTGGTGCCTAAGAATAATTGGGTGGGTGGGGGGGGGGGGGGGGGAGGGGTATTTCAGACCCGTTGTGGACTGTCATTACCTTGATCTTAAAGTAATCTTGGAGTCTGTCTTCCTGTTCTACAAAGGTGTTTTTAATGGTTTTCTGGGGTCCACTGTTCTTCCGTTTTCGATCCTAACCAGGCCTCTTACCAGGTTCCCCTCACCAAAGAATCCAGGCCGGCCACTGCCTTTTGCACTCACTGGCACTGGGTTCCTTTCGGCCTTTCTACTGAGGCAGTAGTTCTGTCTAGGTTATTTGACTCTGTGCTCGGAGATCTGAAGTGTATGTATAACTACTCCATTAGGGAGCAGTTAAGAGCCGGTCATCAAGTTCCCTGGCACGAATTGCGGAAGAACATTCCCTGCCGCCGAGGGCGCCAGCATAAAGAGCTTAAAATCTGTCTTCCTGCGCTTGTTCCAGCTACTTAATATATTATCGTAATTCTGTTGTGTGTGTGTGTGTGTGTGGGGGGGGGGGGGTTACCTATGTCGTACGATACATCAGTCCACTCTGTGTAGCTAAAACGAATTTCGAACAGCGTCGGAGGTAGCTTCAATCCATTTGCCCAGAGGTCTTTATGGAGCGTCCTTTTACCAATTACGCCGGTCCTCTTCCATGGACAGCACAATATATTTGTGGTTATTGATGTTTTTACTCGGTTCAGCTCATTGCTCCACAGGAGTTGTATCGCTGCTGGACAAAGTGTTAGGCATTTGACTAAGATTTTCTCTTAGTTCAGTCCTCCGAAAGTCACTTACAGCTATAATGTTCCTTGTTTCGCTTCGAGTGAGATTCAGACATCTGTTTCCGACCACGGGTTAACACATCACCATGACACCTTATTTCCCCCAACCTTCGTTCGTGCAGTGGGTTAATCGTAATCTAAAGTCCTCTCTGACTGTTTTCGACTGTAGTGGGATCTTTCTTTACCACGGCTGGACCTACGGCCTAGCTTTGAACACTGCCAGACACGAGGCGCACCGAGCTATCCCAGCTTCTCTCACGTTTAACTATCCCTTTAATTCTCCTTCATCAAATACATACTCTCTACATAATTTGTTACCCAGTGATATTAGACCTGAGTTAATCAAGAATAATTGGCATAGAGCCAAGGCAAATATTCACTGTGCCCTTAAAAGGGAAGCAGCGCGGTACAACCAGAGCCAACGTCCACATTTTGGTTGGGGATGTAGTCATTATGGAAAATTTTGGGGGTAGAGGATCTGTGAGTGAGACATCTGAGAAACTGTCACACGTTTTGTGGCCTGTATAAGGTGTCATAGGTATCCACTCTGGTCACACTTAGGCTCTGTTACGAGGAGAGTGGAAATGAGTTGTGGATACACCTTAGCCATGTTAAGAGAGGTAGTACTAATTAAGTCCCGTTTGTAAGTCCTGCCCCTCGTCCTCCGCCGCCCCCCTCCCCGCGGGGTTCGTGTTTTGGAGTGGAAGGCTGAATAGCTACGCTGTCGATAGCTAGCGCCACGTCTATTGGATCTTTGGCATGAAGGGGGTGGCGCACATTTGTCACGATTGCCGATGAGGCCGTTTTCCGGGAGAGGCAGTGAGTGAAGCAGCAGCAAGGACAGCGTCGGTCCACGGGGCAACTGGCCAGCTGTTTGTTGTATCACGCGTGTAACTTCTAAGTTGGTCTGCCCTTTCAGAAGTGAGGGATGTCCTCCGGAAACGGGAGTGGACACATTATTGCTTGGGCCAACCAGGTCTGGAGGAGAACGGTGGATCATCCACACATCTCCTGACAGCTCCAAGTTCTTCCACTGTTCGTGATCACACAGCGGCTCTTTATGCTCGGTGGGCTATTATCAGTTCATTGCTTTCATGGTGGGTCAATACGGCATTCGTAAAGGCTGATCTTGTTCCCTGCTGTGAGCGTGATAATTGTGACTGGTGCGCTTCCTACGCGTGTTTGTGCCCTGCTGCTTCTATATCGAAATAAGTTCAGCCTTCTGTTGTTGTTGCAGTTGTTGTTGTTCCCTGTTACTGTGTCAGGCCAGGCGATCTGAGGTGCGTATTCGGACGTATGAAAACATTATAGCTTCCATTTGGTCACTGTTATAGAGTTGTGATTTGATTGTCTGTTTTAAATTACTGGGGTTCTGTAAATTTCTTTTCTGTTCAGCGTGTCATTATTCATGACATCCAAAATATTTTTTTGCGTAGTACGTTATGAACTAAATCGTCAAGTCATTTTTTTGTATTTTTGGAGACCGCGAGCTTATGCATATTAAGAGGGGCAAATCTTGTTACATACACTCCTGGAAATGGAAAAATGAACACATTGACACCGGTGTGTCGGACCCACCATACTTGCTCCGGACACTGCGAGAGGGCTGTACAAGCAATGATCACACGCACGGCACAGCGGACACACCAGGAACCGCGGTGTTGGCCGTCGAATGGCGCTAGCTGCGCAGCATTTGTGCACCGCCGCCGTCAGTGTCAGCCAGTTTGCCGTGGCATACGGAGCTCCATCGCAGTCTTTAACACTGGTAGCATGCCGCGACAGCGTGGACGTGAACCGTATGTGCAGTTGACGGACTTTGAGCGAGGGCGTATAGTGGGCATGCGGGAGGCCGGGTGGACGTACCGCCGAATTGCTCAACACGTGGGGCGTGAGGTCTCCACAGTACATCGATGTTGTCGCCAGTGGTCGGCGGAAGGTGCACGTGCCCGTCGACCTGGGACCGGACCGCAGCGACGCACGGATGCACGCCAAGACCGTAGGATCCTACGCAGTGCCGTAGGGGACCACACTGCCACTTCCCAGCAAATTAGGGACACTGTTGCTCCTGGGGTATCGGCGAGGACCATTCGCAACCGTCTCCATGAAGCTGGGCTACGGTCCCGCACACCGTTAGGCCGTCTTCCGCTCACGCCCCAACATCGTGCAGCCCGCCTCCAGTGGTGTCGCGACAGGCGTGAATGGAGGGACGAATGGAGACGTGTCGTCTTCAGCGATGAGAGTCGCTTCTGCCTTGGTGCCAATGATGGTCGTATGCGTGTTTGGCGCCGTGCAGGTGAGCGCCACAATCAGGACTGCATACGACCGAGGCACACAGGGCCAACACCCGGCATCATGGTGTGGGGAGCGATCTCCTACACTGGCCGTACACCACTGGTGATCGTCGAGGGGACACTGAATAGTGCACGGTACATCCAAACCGTCATCGAACCCATCGTTCTACCATTCCTAGACCGGCAAGGGAACTTGCTGTTCCAACAGGACAGTGCACGTCCGCATGTATCCCGTGCCACCCAACGTGCTCTAGAAGGTGTAAGTCAACTACCCTGGCCAGCAAGATCTCCGGATCTGTCCCCCATTGAGCATGTTTGGGACTGGATGAAGCGTCGTCTCACGCGGTCTGCACGTCCAGCACGAACGCTGGTCCAACTGAGGCGCCAGGTGGAAATGGCATGGCAAGCCGTTCCACAGGACTACATCCAGCATCTCTACGATCGTCTCCATGGGAGAATAGCAGCCTGCATTGCTGCGAAAGGTGGATATACACTGTACTAGTGCCGACATTGTGCATGCTCTGTTGCCTGTGTCTATGTGCCTGTGGTTCTGTCAGTGTGATCATGTGATGTATCTGACCCCAGGAATGTGTCAATAAAGTTTCCCCTTCCTGGGACAATGAATTCACGGTGTTCTTATTTCAATTTCCAGGAGTGTATATTCTATTGGGTTGTACTTCGAAACCAAGCTTGTGTTTACATAGGTGAGGTTCATCAGACAACTGTTCACGAATTCCTTCCACCTATGTTTTCCGTCGCATGTGACGGTTGAGCATTTACCGTTTCCAACTCATGGTGTGATTTGCAGCTGAATCTCGGTTGACCTCTGAACCACTTTATAATCAGGTGTAGGTGGGAGTGGTTGCCTTAACCAGTAACCTAATTATCTTTTAGTGATATTTCAAACTGTATCTCTACGTTGCCAGCGTGTAATCTGATGACTTCAGTTTGTGTGTTTGTGCATTGGGACGCGTTTCCACTGGTTGCTTAGAAAGGGAGGAGTGTAGTGAGCGGCGTATTGGGCGTGTTCTAAGTAATTTCGAGTCCATTCTTCCGCACCGCATTCTGCTGGGCGTGGCAGTTTCGTATCAAACAGCTTTAACAGTTTTCGTATCCATTTAATGAACTCCTCTTTAGGTAAACCTGAATTATTTGTTGTATTTTAATCAAACACATTCTAAAAGTTTCTGCCCTGCCTGTTTTGAAGACTGTTTTCTTATACCATTGAAGAAAAATATGGCTCTGAGCACTATGGGACTTAACTTCTGAGGTCATCAGTCCCCTAGAACTTAGAACGACTTAAACCTAACTAACCTAAGGACATCACACACATCCATGTCCGAGGCAGGATTCGAACCTACGACCGTATCGGTCGCGCGGTTCCAGACTGTAGCCCCTAGAACCGCTCGGCCACCCCGGCCGGCATACCTTTGAAGAGATCGTTATGTAACTTCAATTGGTCGAATATTGTCTTCCTTCTTTTATTGAAATTGACTGTAAATATTTCAAGAACTGTAACCAGTGCCATACGAAATTTGTACATCTTTGGAATGAGAATAACATTTATTTTAAATTTAAACTTGGATACTTCATGTTCCCGTGAATTACTTTTGGTGAGTTAACAGCAAGTACGTCAACTAACATTGTAATTTTTTTGTTATCTGATATCACTGAAATAGTTGATAACATTGTTGACTGATTATCAGTAACTGTTTTTAAATTGTTTTTGTCTAATTACATAGTTTTTTCTAAATATGTCAAGGTCCCGTTGACCTTATTGTTTAAGTTATTTTCGTAAGGACTGTTAATCTTGATGCGAATGATGTTCAGTCCTTATTTTGCCCAGTAATTCCACTCTCAGGCAACGTTGAACCAGTGACTGGCACCAGAGATGTTAATCACTTTAGCTTTGCTTGTTCCAAGTTCCAGCTACGTATAGAACATGTTGACCTGACAAAGCTCAGGATACCGTTCTCTTCAAACACTACAGGTCCTTTATTACAGAATGATCTACATCTACATCTACCTGGTTACTCAGCAATTCACACTTAAATGCCTGGCAGAGGGTTCATTTAACCATTTTCGTACTACTTGTCTACCATTCCACTCTCGAATGGCACGTGGGAAAAAGGAACACCAAAATCTTTCCGTTCGAGATCTGATTTATTTTATTATGATGATCATTTCTCCCTACGTAGGTAGGTGTCGTCAACCAAATATTTTGACATTCGGGAGAAAAAGTTGGTGATTGAAATTTCGTAAATAGATCTCGCCGCAAATAAAACCGGCTTTGTTTCAGTGACTGCCACCCCAACTCGCGTGTCATATCA
The DNA here is from genome assembly GCF_021461395.2 of Schistocerca americana. NCBI lineage: Eukaryota > Metazoa > Arthropoda > Insecta > Orthoptera > Acrididae > Schistocerca > Schistocerca americana. The sequence goes on along the minus strand of NC_060122.1, from coordinate 198,265,756 downwards.
GTGACACTCTCACCTCTATTGCTCGATAACACGAAACGAGCTGCCCTTCCTTGCACTTTTTCGATGTCCTCCGTCAATCCCACCTGGGGTAAGGATCCCACACCGCACAGCAACATTCCAGCAGAGGACGGAAAAGTGAAATGTAGGCTGTCTCTTTAGTTGGTTTGTTGCATCTGCTAAGTGTTCTGCCAACAAAGCGCAGTCTTTGTTTCGCCTTCCCCACAATATTATCTATGTGGCCTTTCCAATTTAAGTTGCTCGTAATTGTAATTCCTAGGTATTTAGCCGAATTGACAGCACTTAGATTTGTGCGATTTATCGTATACCCAAAATTTATCGGATTTCTTTTAGTACCCATGTGGATGACCCCGCACTTTTCTTTGTTTTGTGTCAATTGCCACTTTTCGCACAATACAGAAATTCCTTCTGGATCATTTTATAATTTGAATTGATCGTATGATAATTTTACCAGACGGTGAATTACAGCGACATCTGCAAACAATCTAAGGGATCTGCTCAGATTATCACCTAGATCATTTATGTAAATCATGAACAGCAGAGGGCCTATGACACTACCTTGCGGAACGCCAGATATCACTTCTGTTCTACTTGATGATTTACCGTCTCCATAACCACGCAATTTGATTAACAGTCGCCTGCGAGTAACGGTATCGAAAGCCTTCTGGAAATCTAGGAGTATAGAATCGATATGAGATCACTTGTCGACTGCACTCATTACTTCATGGGAATAAAGAGCAATTATTAAGTGTCTGACAATATTTACACTGATATAAAAAATTGGCAACACCAAGGAGTTGTGTTTCTACATCTGAAAGATAATATCTGTTCAAAATTCACACCAGTACCAAAAGAGTGGCGCTAGTAGCGCCACTATGAGGATGTAAATCGGGTTTGCTTTAAATACATGCTGTAACGTCGTGAATTTTAGCTTCGTTTGAGACTGGAAGTTGTGAGTTTATGCCTTTAAGGCGATCAAGACTCCATTATCAACACACCACTGACTTTGGACGAAGTCTTGTAATAGAAGCTGGATGTTCCTTCTGCAATATCGGAGAAAGACTCGGCAGGAATTTAGTTACTGTACATTATTGCTGGCAGCAGTGGCCACGAGAATGTACGGTCACAAGAAGACCGGGTTCCGGATGGCCACGTAACACTACAGCGAGGGACGACCATTGTGTTCAGAGTGGGGCTCTCGCGCATCGTGTTCCATCCTCAACATTAATTTGAGGAGCAGTTTGGAGAACGGGGACACAACGAACTGTTACACGTCGGCTACTTCAAGGGCAGCTTCGAGTCAGACGCCCTGCAGCGTGTCTTCCGCTGACCCCAAACCACCGCCACTTGCGACTATAGCGTCCAACGAGAGCTCATTTGGAGGGCAGGATGGAGGTGTATGTGTTTTCTGTTGAGAGCTGGTTCTGCCTTGGTGCCAATTATGGCCGTATGTTGAGTAGAAGGAGCCCAGTTCAGAGTCTGCAGCTAACTTGTCTGGCTGCTACACACACTCGATCTGCTCGTGGAGTTAAGGTCTGGGGTGTGATTTCGTATAATGGAAGTACTCTCGTAGTTACCCAGTGAAATTGGACTGCAGATTTGCGTGTCAGTTTGGTGATTCGAGGTATTGTGCTGCCATTCATGTACAGCATTGCAGGGGGTGTTCTTCAACAGGATAACGCTTGCCCACGTACAGCTGTTGTAACCCAACGAGCTCTATACAGTGTCGACATGTTTTCTAGGCCTGCTCGATCATCATATGTGCCTCCAATCGAGTACAGACTGGGACATCTTCGGACAACAACTTCCAGCGTCATCGACGAACGGCATTAACAGTTCCTGTATTGATCGACCACGTACAACACATGAATCTCCATCCCCCACAAACACTGACCTCCGGCACCAGTAGAACACAATGCATGCACGTTTGCATGCTTGCATTCAACATTCTGTCGGTTACACCAGTTGTTACTGTATGAGAATTTCACATTTGCAATGGCTTATCTCGCCCTAACATTAACCTGAAATCTTTCGCTGTTAATAGCTTAAACAAGTAACTTAGACAGATGTATTCCGAAGTTTCATTACTCTACATTAATTCATTTTGGTGTTGTGATTTGCCGGCCGGTGTGGCCGAGCGGTTCTAGGCGCTACAGTCTGGAACCGCGCGGCCGCTATGGTCGCAGGTTCGAATCCTGCCTCGGGCATGGATGTGTGTGATGTCCTTAGGTTAGTTAGGTGTAAGTAGTTCTAAGTCTAGGGGACTGATGACCTTAGAAGTTAAGTTCCATAGTGCTCAGAGCCATTTGAACCATTTTTTTGTTGTGTTTTTTCCCCGTCAGTGTTTTTACGTCAGCCATTTTAAAATGTGAGCACAGACTTACAGAGGAAGTAATATCACCACTAAAGTGGTTAAAGATCGTAACTGTTAGTGTTCTAATGAATAACGTCTGTAAAAACATGAACATTAACTGGTTTGTAAAAAAGAAATATTTAATTTTTACTTCTATGTTTATAATGGTAACGGCCTTGGCGCAGTGGATACACCGGTTACCGCGAGATCATCGCAGTTAAGCGGTGTCGGGCGTGGTCGGCACTTGGATGGGTGACCATCCAGGCCGCCATGCGCTGTTGCCATTTTTCGGGGTGCACTCAGCATCGTGATGCCAATTGAGGAGCTACTCGACCGATCAGTAGCGGCTTCGGTCAAGAATACCATTATAACGCCCGGGAGAGCGGTGTGCTGGTCCCATGTCTCTCCTATCCGCATCTTTCACTGAGGATGACACGGTGATCGGATGGTCCGGGTAGACCACTCGTGGCCTGAAGATGGAGTGCTTTTTCTTCTACAATTATAAACTTCATTTCTTCCTAATAGTGTAGAAATATTGTTTAGGTATTTTTAAGTTATATGCACTTTTGTACGTTTGTAAAAAAAAAATCAGTATTTTGTAATGTTGATTGTTGTAATAGTCAACTCAAGGTGAAGGTAAAATACGAGAAAGTCCAAGGCACGTTGCCGTGGTCAAGTCTGATTTCTCACCGGCTCCTTCAGTGTAACATACGAACAACGAAGCTGGGAGAAAACAAATGAAAAGAGATTGAAAGAAAGCACAAGTGAGGGCGACGTCTGCGGCCGCCATATTTCGCGCTATGACGCCAGTGGAGTGGTTGCCGTATCGCCGCTCTGGGATCACGCCGCACCCGGCAAGTATTGCTCGCCGCGGCGCACAGCTGCCGCTCAGGTAGTCGCAGCAGGGGCCCCCATCCTGTGTAAACAGGCGCGGAGAACAGTCAGCTGGAAACACAGCGCTGTTTTCTGTTTGTACGCGCAACAGTTCGCCGGAATGAACGACCGGTGTGTTTGTTATCGAGCCAGTGCGAAACTCGGCGGTGGGGTGCCCGACGGGCTCTGCTGCCTGGCTTCCACCCCGCTCCCGAACAACAACCTCCACCCACACCCCCTCCCCTCCTCTTCCGTGCAACCACACAAACAACTTCCCCCCGTCCTCTCTCCGTGATTCCATTTCGCGCTCCGAATCGCATCCAGTACTCTGAAATTTTCCGCGCGTTCCCCACCGTGCGATATAATGAGAAATGTTTGTTCACCGTTGGCTCTTCAGTCGTGTGTACTGCAGGTCGGCAAACAGTAGACGAACTTCCAAATGACTGTGAACAAAGAAGAGGGGGGGGGGGGGGGGGTTGCTTAATAGCATTAAATAGCAATGGCAGTGCTATGGCCCTAATTAGATGCGGTACAAGACCCTTTTAAAACTGCCATCCAGCTAATTTTATCACGCATTATATGTAGCACTCGAAAGATTTGAATTAGCGGGCTGAAACAGACCTGCAATAACTACGAAAAGTGCGAGAAACGCAAGTACCCTGAAACACAACGTCGCAATTCACGCAAGTGAATCACTGGAAAACGACACATGTAATAATACAATGTGGCTGTTCTGCTTTCTATTCGTTTCAGATCTGCGCCCCCTTTCCTTGTCTTCCCTCATTTTAAATGCAGTCCTTTGATTCTCATCCTTTGTGTGGCACTGTCCTAGTGTTTTTGAATCTGGATTTCACAGTTAAAGGTCCTGTCTATTACAGAGTACACAACTCACTAGAAGCGCACGTTGAGTGCCATAGCTCGATTCCTCAGAAAATTTGGGCAGTGGGAGCCAAAATAAGCGAACATGTGTCTCCGCTTATCCGTAGGTTTACTTGAACCTTTATGAGGAAACGACGGTCAAAATTTTTCAGATACTTCATATGCCTTTTAAATGGTACACAGTTCAACGGAGGCGGTAGTACAGTGGTCAGGGCCGTGGCTTTACAATTTTGCGCCCAATGTTCGAAACCTGATTATTATTTTTATTTTAGTTTATCATTTACCTACACATTTTCGTAGAAGATTACTGCACAGATAATTCCTATCACGTAAGGGGATACAATGAAGTTATAATAATTGTAAAATTACAACTATGTTACACAATAGGTATCAAACATTCATTATACACGGTGTTACAAAAAGGTACGGCCAAACTTTCAGGAAACATTCCTCACACACAAATAAAGAAAAGATGTTATGTGGACATGTGTCCGGAAACGCTTAATTTCCATGTTAGAGCTCGTTTTAGTTTCGTCAGTATGTACTGTACTTCCTCGATTCACCGTCAGTTGGGCCAGTTGAAGGAAGGTAATGTTGACTACTGTGCTTGTGTTGACATGCGACTCATTGCTCTACAGTACTAGCATCAAGCACATCGGTACGTAGCATCAACAGGTTAGTGTTCATCACGAACGTGGTTTTGCAGTCAGTGCAATGTTTACAAATGCGGAGTTGGCAGATGCCCATTTGGTGTGACCGAGCGAGGTGGCGCAGTGGTTAGACACTGGACTCGCATTCGGAAGGACGACGGTTCAATCCCGCGTCCGGCCATCCTGATTTAGGTTTTCCGTGATTTCCCTAAATCACTCCAGGCAAATGCCAGGATGGTTCCTTTAAAAGGGCACGGCCGACTTCCTTCCCCGTCTTTCCCCAATCCAATGAGACCGATGACCTCGCTGTCTGGTCTCCTTCCTCAAAACCAACCAACCAACCCATTTGGTGTATGGATAAGCACGGGGCAATAGCCGTGGCGCGGTACGTTTGTATCGAGACAGATCTGCAGAACGAAGGTGTCCCGACAGGAAGACGTTCCAAGCAATTGATCGGCGTCTTAGGGAGCACGGAACATTCCAGCCTATGACTCGCGACTGGGGAAGACCTAGAACGACGAGGGCACCTGCAATGGACGAGGCAATTCTTCGTGCAGTTGACGATAACCCTAATGTCAGCGTCAGAGAAGTTGCTGCTGTACAAGGTAACGTTGACGACGTCACTGTATGGAGAGTGCTACGGGAGAATCAGTTGTTTTCGTACCATATACAGCGTGTGCAGGTACTATCAGCAGCCGATTGGCATCCACGGGTACACTTCTGCGAATGGTTCACCCAACAATGTGTCAATCCTGATTTCAGTGCAAATGTTCTCTTTACGGATGAGACTTCATTCCAACGTGATCAAATTGTAAATTTTCACAATCAACATGTGTGGGCTGACGAGAATCCGCACGCAATTGTGCAATCACGTCATCAACACGGATTTTCTGTGAACGTTTGGGCAGGCATTGTTGGTGATGTCTTGATTGGGCCCCATGTTCTTCCCCCTAGCTCAATGGAGCACGTTATCATTATTTCATACGGGATACTCTACCTGTGCTGCTTGAACATGTGCCTTTACAAGTACGACACAACATGTGGTTCATGCACGATGGAGCTCCCGCACATTTCAGCCGAAGTATTCGTACGCTTCTCAGCAACAGATTCGGTGACCGATGGATTGGTAGAGGCGGACCAATTCCATGGCCTCCACGCTCTCCTGACCTCAACCCTCTTGACTTTCATTTATGGGGGCATTTAAAAGCTCTTGTCTACGCAACCCCGGTACCAAATGTAGAGACTCTTCGTGCTCGTATTGTGGACGTATTGTCACGCTGGTACGTTCTGTTGCTGTGTGTTCCCATTCCATGATTAATGTGATTTGAAGATAAGTAATAAAATGAGCTCTAACATGGAAAGTAAGCGTTTCCGGACACATGTCCACATAACATATTTTCTTTCTTTGTGTGCGAGAAATGTTTCCTGAAAGTTTGGCAGTACCTTTTTGTAACACCCTGTATAATATTGTAAGGTGGCGCTATTTTACAACTTACAAACCGCGTTTACATCCAGTACGACATAAGTAAGTCCCTTCAATGATAGAAAAGACAGGTTTGTGTTTGTTCAGTAAAAACATGTATGTGACTGATATCGTCTAGTACACTTAATTTATTGTTTAATGTCTGCATGTTGGGTAACTGGGGAACAAGCAGAGCTGTGAAACTCGTGGTAGAACGGAAGGACAAAGGAAGCTCACACATTCCTTCCGACAATAGGACAGCACAGCCTCTTCCGGTGCTAACCCGTGACCCGTCCGTGAGCTGGACCACCTCCAAAACGGGAATGCGTGTCCAGTGGGCAGGCTTGAGAAGGGGGCCTGGTCGGCCAAAGGCACATGGCAGCAGGTATTCGTGTACTTTCCTACGGACATAGAAAGAACTTCCAGAAACTTCGATCTGGATTCTAAACTGCGATTGGTCGGCGTTCAGAAACGATCGCCTTCCGGGAAGATGAGTCGCCACCCACATTTAAGGGAAAAAAAAAAAAAGACTTTCAGCAGTGAAAGGAGGAGAGGAGTCGTTGCGGGATAGCGAAACTGGAGAGTCGTCATGGAGGTCCACGGCAGTCAACGGACGTCTTCGGCTGTAATTTTGGTGAAATACAATTTTGCTATTCTCTCGATGAGGCGAGAAAAAGAAAATGGCTCTGAGCACTATGGGACTTAACGTCTCAAGTCAACAGTCCCCTTGAATTTAGAATTACTTAAATCTAACTAACCTAAGGACATCACGCACACCCATGCTCGAGGCAGGATTCGAACCTGCGACCGTAGCGGTCTCGCGGTGCCAGACTGAAGCGCCTGGAACCGCTCGGCCAGAACGGCCGACGATGAGGCAAGAAGTTCTGCGGTTATAGCTTCTGATCATTACGGTGATCTTCCTTATGCACCGGCGTGTAGGAAAGTGAATCTACGTTGGTGAATCACGCGTTCTACAACGTTCTGTACTGTGGTTTCACACTGCTCATTGAGATAGTAGTTCCTTCTTGCTATTTAGTACAACGGGGGATGTCAGTCACTCTGCGCCTAATCACAGATCGCGAGTACATTATAGGGCAGAGACAGTCAGTTTAAAGGCCAATATTAATACAGGGAGAACCTGAGATTTTTTAATGATGAATAAATGTGTTAATATCACGACATGTATCCGTTAGTAGATAGTACTTTCCTGTACCAATTAATCTTGTCTCTATGTACATTTTATACATTTTAGAACTTATTCGTTTAAAGGGGGACTGGATTCTGTCGGCGTATCCTGACATTCTGTCGTATCCGTAGAATAAGGTCAGGAAACGGGTAGGTCATCATACAACAATTTACATAATTAATGGGAATAACGTACTCCTACTGGGGGACATATAGGTGTCTGGGCGACTTCAGCAGCTCTAAAATATCCACTGCGCAAATTATCACTTGTACGTACTCATGGTAAGTCTCCGCCATCAATAGCCAGTAGAAGAAGTGGAAGTACGCCAGAAAAAAAAAAAATATATATATATATATATATATATATGGTATTTTAAGGGGTTACAATCTTTTCAAATTCTCTTATTTTTGTATCAGTTACTATATAACTTCTTATATTTTATTCTTATGTTTATTCTTCAGGAATATTTGAACACTGCTGAAGATTTCATCCGTTGGCACTAATTTCGTGACGTGCATGACGGATCACTTTACAATAACCTGGTTCTTGCAGTTGATTATGAGTCAAGATACGTTACCGGAGTTTCACAGAAAACAGTTTCAAATAATTTTCTCATTCATTCATTGTTTTTTTTCGTCTTTTTAAATTTTGCCAACGGTCTCGCCGCAGTGGCAACACCGGTTCCCGTCAGATCACCGAAGCCAAGCGCTGTCGGTCTGGGCTAGCACTTGGATGGCGATCATCCGGTCTGCCGAGCGCAGTTGGCAAACGGGGTGCATTCTTCATTTGTGAGGAAAAATGATGAGCTACTTCATTGAGAAGTAGCGGCTCCAGCCTCGTAAATTGACATGCGCCCGGGAGAGCGGTGTGCTGACTCCATGCTCCTCCATATCCGCATCCAGCGACACCAGTGGGCTGAGGACGACACGGTGGCCGTCGGTAGCGGTGAGACTTCACAGCCTGTTCGGGCGAAGTTTAGTTTCTTTTTAATTTATTCAACAAGCATATAATTAGTATTCCAATCAGGGCAACAGTATTTCAATATACGTTGGAGAAAATTCGAGTAGGAATCTTCTACAAACGTGGTTAGATAAATCAAAAACTAAAACAAAAATAATAATTTGGCCTAAAACACTGGGCGCAAAATCGTGAATCCAAAACGCAATCCACTGCACGAACACTTCATTTGCGCTACGTACTCGCTAAAAGTGACATGAAGGCCCAAGAAAACTCTGATCGTCGTTCTCCTTAGAGACAGTCGAGTGTCTACGGATAAGCCGAGACGCATGTTCGCTTATTTTGACACCTCTTCCACGGAGCAAAGTTTCTTGGAAAACAATTTGTGGCGCTTGATGTGTTCTCCGCGTCAGTGAGTGTGGCAGTAAGTGTAAGGAATCCTTGTATGCTTGTTTACAATTCTCATTAAACCGATTTTGAATGTCTGTACGACTCGGAAGTGCAGGTAAACGTTTATTAAATGTAGCGAGGTAAGTCAGAAACGTTGCTTTCGTTCGGAGTGTAGTAATACCTACCAAAATATTTGCGTTTCATAGATATCCTCTAAAACATCGTGCTTCAAATACGGAATCATCCCACTTTTCTCGTGTTCACTCTATTGGCTAACCGAATTATGCCATTCCCATCCCAACAAAAAAGCGAGGCTCCGTCTTCAATGGAAAAATGGTTCAAATGGTTCTAAGCACTATGGGACTTAACATCTAAGGTCATCATTCTCCTAGACTTAGAACTACTTAAACCCAACTAACCTAAGGACGTCACACACATCCATGCCGAGGCAGGATTCGAACCTGCGACCGTAGCAGCCGCGTGGTTCCGGACTGATGAGCCTAGAACCGCTCGGTCACAACGTCCGGCTTCAATGGACATCTAGAGGATGGTTTTTTAGGCGCTCTTGCGGCCGTCGACCTGGTGTGAGTATGTTCGTTTCTATGGAACGTGAACCAATCTAAACCAGGTTCCTTCATGCAGGCTAGGGACTCAGTAGAGGTCACTAAATCAACGATTTCATGTCGACCGAGTAATTATTGATGTTTTTCGCGAGGCTAGAGGTTTCAGGATAAGTAAATTCGCGCATTGCATGCGATTTTGCAAAATGCTCTGTCATTAATCCATTATTAACCGCATGGGCTTAGTATTTCAAGTTGATTGTTCAATCTAGTGTCTTTGCGGGGTTTTAATTTGTCACGGTGTGCAACATGAATAATTTTGTTCCGATAGAGTTCTTTGTATTTTTAAAAAATTTTTTTTACATCCTAAGCGATCGCACACTGTACTATCGCTTCAAAGTCCAATTTCTATGTATTATTCATTCATCTGTTCGCCTTCACTTATCTTCCCTTATTATATTCAATGTGAATTCCCGGCCGGCCGAGGTGGCCGAGCGATTCTGGGCGCTACAGTCTGGCACCGCAGGACCGCTACGGTCGCAGGTTCGAATCCTGCCCCGGGCATGGATGTGTGTGATGTCCTTAGGTTAGTTACGTTTAAGTAGTTATAAGTTCTAGGGGATTGATGACCTCAGAAGTTAAGTTCCATAGTGTTCAGAGCCATTTGAAACATTTGAATGTGAATTTCCTAGTGCACTGCTTAAACTAACCTACGCTAAGAACAATACACACACACACACACACACACACACACACACACATGCCCGAGGGAGGACTCGGGACTCGGACCTCCAGCGGGAGGGGCCGCGCAGTACGTGATATGAGGTGGTGGTGGTGGTGGTGGTGGTTAGTGTTTAACGTCCCTTCGACAACGAGGTCATTAGAGACGGAGCGCAAGCTCGGATTAGGGAAGGATTGGGAAGGAAATCGGCCGTGCTCTTTCAAAGGAACCATCCCGGCGTTTGCCTGAAACGATTTAGGGAAATCACGGAAAACCTAAATCAGGATGGCTGGAGACGGGATTGAACCGTCGTCCTCCCGAATGCGAGTCCAGTGTGCTAACCACTGCGCCACCTCGTTCGGTGTGATATGAGGCCTCAAACCGCGCGGCCACTCCGCTCGGTTCATTATATTCAAGTGCGGTCCTTTTATTTCTTGTCGCTATAAGTCTGGTAGTTTGAACCCATCCTTCGTGTGACGCTGTCCAAGTGTTTTCGCATCTGGCTTTCACAGTTACAGGAACTGTCGGTTAAAGATCATACAACTCACTGAATGTAACGAATCCATACATGCACATTTACAATTTTCAGTAAACCTATTTGATTGGAATTAATGTGTTTTGTTTGGCGGAATGGCTCTATCCTTCCCCTTGTCTATCCCTAGGCCCATTCTTTAATTGCGCGGTACTAATTACACTGAATGTAACGAATCCCTATATTCGTGATAATCATTCCTTGGTTCAGATTTTACTGATAGAATCGAGTTTCCCAGGTGTGATACGGACCCACAGAATGCCAAGAATTGTATGCGTTGCGTGACTTAATGTCTTTATTACCAAATTAACTAGGCCTTAGTGTACCACTTAATGTTGGTTCGGTACGACCCTTCTGCATATGATGGGCGACGATAATGATAAGACTAACAGAAGTAAAACATTTCTTATGTCTTTGTGTGATTTATTATTCGGGATTACGCGAGCCTATTTCTTTTACTAACTTCCAGAGCTTCAATTCCCAAAATTCTTGCTGATCATTTACTTAATTATGTAAATACTCCCTTGAGTTAGTTACCTGGGCGAATTTAGATGAAATGTGTTCGCAGTTGCGGAAACGACCAACCATTAGCTGTATAAGGAAAGATTATAATGAAAATCTGTGCCGGATCGGGACTCGAACTAAGGTTTCCAGCTTTAAGCGAGTGGTCGCCTTAAACGATTTGGCTATCCATGCACACTTCACAGTCAGATCCAAACTTCCATACACTGGATGAAGTGCTAATAAGAACAACAATCAGCTGTAGAATGGAATGGCGACAACAAAAATCTCTGCCGAACCGAGACTCGAACCCGGATTTCTCGCTTATCGTGAGAGGTCGCGTTACCATTTGGCTATCCGTCTACGACTCACGGCGAAACCCATACATCCATATATTGTCAAATGGTTCAAATGGCTCTGAGCACTATGGGACAACATCTGTGGTCATCAGTCCCCTAGAACGTAGAACTACTTAAACCTAACTAACCTAAGAACATCACACACATCCATGCCTGAGGCAGGATTCGAACCTGCGACCGTAGCAGTCGCGCGGTTCCGGACTGAGCCCCTAGAACCGCTAGACCACCGCGGCCGGCCCATATATTGTCAACCATTCGGCTACGACCTGTATTCGGTTATCCATTATGTATATTCCCGTACAGGTCCGACGTTGTACTTTGCCCGGTATCGGCAGATAAATACGATATTACAGTGCCTGTGTTATTCTGATTACGTAGCAGTATTCTTTCGGAAATCCATGCCGATACCGAGCAGCGACTTTCAATTACAATGGCCTCCCCTGTACGGAAATTAAATGATGTGTGTACGAGCACAGGTTGTGATCCAAGGTCGACGACGACCTGAAGTTTTGGTCCCGCAGTGAGTCGTGGAGGGATAGCCGAATCAGTCCGGTTTTCGAAGCCGTGCAGTGCGGACGTGATGCGTGTTTCCACCTGCGGAGCGCGCACGCTCGCTGGTGTTTATTTTCAGCGGCTGTCACTAACGTGTGTTAGAATTATGGCCAACCGTTTCCGTAAATCCACCCTACAATTCACCTTCGCGCGACCAAAGACCTTGGAAGTGGAACGCTTCCTACCTGACATAGCTAAGACCCTAGCATACATTCTGGGCATCTACACTCCTGGAAATGGAAAAAAGAACACATTGACACCGGTGTGTCAGACCCACCATACTTGCTCCGGACACTGCGAGAGGGCTGTACAAGCAATGATCACACGCACGGCACAGCGGACACACCAGGAACCGCGGTGTTGGCCGTCGAATGGCGCTAGCTGCGCAGCATTTGTGCACCGCCGCCGTCAGTGTCAGCCAGTTTGCCGTGGCATACGGAGCTCCATCGCAGTCTTTAACACTGGTAGCATGCCGCGACAGCGTGGACGTGAACCGTATGTGCAGTTGACGGGCTTTGAGCGAGGGCGTATAGTGGGCATGCGGGAGGCCGGGTGGACGTACCACCGAATTGCTCAACACGTGGGGCGTGAGGTCTCCACAGTACATCGATGTTGTCGCCAGTGGTCGGCGGAAGGTGCACGTGCCCGTCGACCTGGGACCGGACCGCAGCGACGCACGGATGCACGCCAAGACCGTAGGATCCTACGCAAATTAGGGACACTGTTGCTCCTGGGGTATCGGCGAGGACCATTCGCAACCGTCTCCATGAAGCTGGGCTACGGTCCCGCACACCGTTAGGCCGTCTTCCGCTCACGCCCCAACATCGTGCAGCCCGCCTCCAGTGGTGTCGCGACAGGCGTGAGTGGAGGGACGAATGGAGACGTGTCGTCTTCAGCGATGAGAGTCGCTTCTGCCTTGGTGCCAATGATGGTCGTATGCGTGTTTGGCGCCGTGCAGGTGAGCGCCACAATCAGGACTGCATACGACAGGGCCAACACCCGGCATCATGGTGTGGGGAGCGATCTCCTACACTGGCCGTACACCACTGGTGATCGTCGAGGGGACACTGAATAGTGCACGGTACATCCAAACCGCCATCGAACCCATCGTTCTACCATTCCTAGACCGGCAAGGGAACTTGCTGTTCCAACAGGACAATGCACGTCCGCATGTATCCCGTGCCACCCAACGTGCTCTAGAAGGTGTAAGTCAACTACCCTGGCCAGCAAGATCTCCGGATCTGTCCCCCATTGAGCATGTTTGGGACTGGATGAAGCGTCGTCTCACGCGGTATGCACGTCCAGCACGAACGCTGGTCCAACTGAGGCGCCAGGTGGAAATGGCATGGCAAGCCGTTCCACAGGACTACATCCAGCATCTCTACGATCGTCTCCATGGGAGAATAGCAGCCTGCATTGCTGCGAAAGGTAGATATACACTGTACTAGTGCCGACATTGTGCATGCTCTGTTGCCTGTGTCTATGAGCCTGTGGTTCTGTCAGTGTGATCATGTGATGTATCTGACCCCAGGAATGTGTCAATAAAGTTTCCCCTTCCTGGGACAATGAATTCACGGTGTTCTTATTTCAATTTCCAGGAGTGTATTTGTCCATCAAAGACACGTCGCGCGAACGAATACTTCGTAACACCAAACATGGACTGCGCTTTTGCCACGCTCTCGGCAATGTCGGCAAGGTCGCTGTCGACCACGCAGGCTTGGACATGCGCACCAAACTAGTTTCCGAACTACCATTCGAGCTCCCGGGGTAAACATTATCGGTGCTAGCAGAATGAGATTTTCACTCTGCAGCGGAGTGTGCGCTGATATGAAACTTCCTGGCAGATTAGAACTGTGTGCCCGACCGAGACTCGACCTCGGGACCTTTGCCTTTGGCGGGCATGTGCTCTACCATCTGAGCTAACGAATCACGATTCACGCCTGGTCCTCACAGCTTTACTTCTGCCAGTATCTCGTCTCCTACCTTCCAAACTTTACAGAAGCTCTCCTTGCAGGCGAAAGGCAAAGGTCCCGAGTTCGAGTCTTGGTCGGGCACACAGTTTTAATCTGCCAGGAAGTTTCATTATCGGTGCTTTTCGCTTCCATGGTAGTGCATGTGGTTACACTGCTGAACGCTGGGAGCAGTTCCATAAGTACCCCATTCTTAACGCTGTACGACAGATCATCATAGATTTCAACACCATCATCGACATTGTAGCGAGAAGGAAGTATTTCTCTGGGCGGTATCACTAACCTGGTGTCTTGCTGCTTCGGTAAGTCCCTCGTCGCACAGTAGTAGCGCTCAGTCGCCAGGTTTCATGTAGGTGGTGATCCTGCTGAAGTAGAGTGTTTAGGGACACCAGTTGTTAATTGTCGCCGGACGAGCGGTTCTAGGCGCTACAGTCTTGAACCGCGCGACCGCTAGTGTCGCAGGTTCGAATCCTGCCTTGGGCATGGATGTGTGTGATGTCCTTAGGTTAGTTAGGTTTAAGTAGTTCTAAGTTCTAGGCGATTGGTGACCTCAGAAGTTAAGTCGCATAGTGCTCAGAGCCATTTGAACCATTTTTTTAAGTTCTAGGGGACTGATGACCTCAGAAGTTAAGTCCCATAGTGCTCAGAGTCATTTTTTGTTAATTGTCAACAAAGTTTGTACCATACTTGTTTTAATACAGAAATTGCTTTGCCACACACGTCACAGAATCAGAACGTGCAATATGGTGGCTCTCGGCTTCGCCGTTAAATTCGACCCTTTACAACACATTAACATAGTTTTCTGACTTTACATAACGATGGACACTGTCCACGACACGTGGCATTCTGATAACTAATAACTTCATTTTTTTAGTTTGTTTAACATCTAAAATATGCACTCGCGACCATTCTTTTAGAGCCGCCCCGGTTACTTGACCGTGCGTTTCAAGTGGCTCCTCGCGACTCACTTGCCATGTCTTCCCGATGGACAAGAGAGACCACTCCATCAGTCTCCATCAGCCAATAAGGACACTTCTCTCGTTTCCTACATATATAGATATCCAAACTTTCGGCCAATGGGCATTCAGATCGCTGTTGCCAGGCGGATCGGACATCACGTTTGCGGCCATGTTGACGGAAGTTTGTCTCAGATCACTGTCTCAGATTGTAAATCCTACTCCCGAATAGTCCCATCTTGTCCCTACTAAGGTTGTATAACATTGCCTCCTATGATTTCGTCACTAATGCTCCTTGCTGACCCTTAACTGTTAAATGTACATGTAGCCTGGCAGCTACAGAGCATTCTCGATCGCATAAATATGTATAATACTTGGCTTAAACACGTGAAGGGAATGCACATATGCATTACAAGATCTCCGTTGCTACGTGCCGCCTAAAAATCAGCTGTCTTTATATATGACGGCCAATCCAAGACCTTATCCGGGTGCGCCAAAGAAGGTCTGAGTGTCTTCAGTGGCGCATCACCCAATTGCCGGCTGCTAACGTGGCGCCTCCGACTCCGACGGTGGTTTTACCAATCACCTTCGCATTGGCCCTTTCCTGTCCCACTGCCTCCCGTCGTCAGTCAGACCACATTCGCGTGCCCCGTCGAGCTGCCACGGACAACGCCGGGGTCGACGCATCACGCTCACTACCTGACGCGACCCCGGCGTCACTACCAACAGCGATGACTGCCGATCCCCGACTGGGCGATGATATGGATGTCACGTCGTTTATCGTCGCTGTAATGGCCTTCCTTCCGGATTGCCGTAATTCCCTCCCGTATTCCGACACAGAGGAACGAACACGAAAACAAGTTCACCTAAACGGCGCAGGGGGAGACGTCGTACGGCCCTTGAACGAGAAAACTCACCTCGCCACGAGGCTCCAGTGGCCGTCCTCAACGACAGAAGAGTGATGAGAAGGGGACGCCGATACCTGCATGACAATAAGAATGACGACAACGCGACGCCGGTACGTAATGCCGCCGAAACGTCCCCCACTCCAGCAGGCGACGTGGAACATATGTAAGCCACAGCGACAGGGACCTCCATGGCGTGGAGTGACGGCGTCGATGATGACCCGAACCACAATTTGAGGACGGAGTTACCCCAGACGGAGACCAACTTCCACCGATGTCAACGCCATCAGGTGGTGTACGGTACGGCTTGCCGCTGCCTCGTCCCTTTGCACCCCACCACTGATGTTCGCTTCCCCAGCGGGGCTCGACTCAAAACGTATCGAATAGCAACGGTGATCACTAACAAAATTATCTCACGAGTGAAAATTCAACTACGGCCAGAGATGATATGCGTGTTCGACGTGGACATCGCACCACTCCAAGAAGTACGCTTGACCACATTTCCGGACGTCACGGGCTATAACACTTATCCCTTCCCTGGTGACCGCCTGGGACGTGGCGTAGCCATCTACGCCATTGAGGGCGTTCCAGTAGCTGAGGTCATATACCTTCTGTTCGTGCATTATCAGCATTTACATTCCATCAGGCTGCAGCCGCAGACGCTGTGAGCATTACTTGTTTGGTGGGTGATTTTAATTGTGTCGTGCACCCTAAGGATCAAACACCCCACTGCAGCGCTTGTCATGAACTGCGCCTTGTCGTCTACGATTTTGATACTCTGCGACACTTGGGAATTTCGATATGGTGACACACTTGGACATATTACCAGAGGGTCATTCCGCGAGCCGCCTTGAAAGGATTTACGTCTCTCGGCAACTCACTCCTGCTCTCCACGATGCTGAATTTTGGCCTTGGCCCTTCAGGACCACTGTGCCTACAGCTGCAAAATTCTCCTCCCTCAAGAATAAAGTGGTCTGGCGCAGTAGTGCACTGTGGAAGTTAAATACCTCCCACCTCAACAATCCCGAATGTCTTCAGCCTGTTACCAAGAGGTGAGCCACCTGTGAACGTCTCTTGCCTCAGTACTGCACGACCTTGACTTGGTGGCCAGAAACTGCAAAACCTGCCGTTCGACATACCTTGGTTCACTACGGAAGAAAGTAGCTGCATCGTGCCGGCACACTACCGGCTATTTCAACTGTCAAGATTCGGCGGCACAGCAACGCCTTCATACATCATATCGCCTCCAATGGGAAACGACGACGACAATGACTCATCACCGAGATCTACACCGTCGTGCTCAACACGTCACTTGTCAGGCCGAAATCTACACCTAGAGGACCCTACCAACACCAGTTCTGAGGATGTTGTGTTACACACGTTACACGCGTCCTCGTCGGCGACAAGGCGGACGAGCTGACGGAGCCGGTTATATGTGACGAGGTCTACGATGGATCAACAAAGATGCTTTGAATAACTCACCTAGTACTGACGGATTGCCGATGGAATTGTATCGCGTCCTTCTTGCGCTAATGGGGTCTCGATGGGCGACAGTGTTTTTTGGTCTGTTAACTACGTACAACGCCAGCTTTTGTCATGGGTATTATTGTACTCGTCCGCTAACGCCGCAGTGGTTGCCATTGATTTTGACAACGCATTCAGCAAGGTATGGCATCATTTTTTATTCACCGTAATGGACCGAATGGAATTTCCACTCCCATTTATTGCTATCATCCGGCCCCTGTACGGCAGCATCAAATCCCTGATTCAGTCAATAACCATGTGGCGGAACCAGTGACCATACGCCGATCGATTAGGGTAGTTTTCCCACTTTCGACTATATTTAGAAGTCAGAAGGCCTCACGTTAAGTAAGTTGGCTGAAGGCCCAAAAATCTGACACTTGAAAGGCAACGACCTCAATTTAAAGACGGCTGAAGGCCGATGATTTAAGACTCAATGTAAAATTAAGTAAGGCAGAAGGCCTGACTGCGGACCTTTGATACAGAGCCGAGTGGAGGGTCTGAATCAGAGGCTGAGACGGTTCTGCGACCGTGTGGGCTGCAGATTCCTCGACTTGCGCTATAGGGTGGTGGGGTTTCGGGTCCCGCTGGATAAGTCAGGAGTCCACTACACGCAACAAGCGGCTACACGGGTAGCAGGGGTTGTGTGGCGTGGGCTGGGCGGTTTTTTAGGTTAGATGGCCTTGGGCAAGTACAGAAAGGGCAACAGCCTCAACGGGTGCCGGACAAAGTCAGGACATGCGGGGACCAAGCAGCAATCGGAATTGTAATTGTCAACTGTCGAAGCTGCGTTGGTAAAGTACCAGAACTTCAAGCGCTGATAGAAAGCACCGAAGCTGAAATCGTTATAGGTACAGAAAGCTGGCTTAAGCCAGAGATAAATTCTGCCGAAACTCTAGAGCTACTCATCGGGAGGCTGACAACCCACCTTTCAGGTCTCGTTTTGCGACAGTGCACTTTTCGTTGTTATGCGTATGCGGGCGACCTCCTCGTGTTAGTGCACTCGTGGACCGAAACACAGGTGGTATTCGATTTTGTATCAACATGTGGAATTGCAGCAGGCAGTGCCATGATTGTGACTAAATACTCGGCGATGCCCACTGGACTCAGCCTCTCGCACGACGACTTAGCACCCCTCCCATGCGTATACAACCCACTATACTTGGGTGTCAGTTTTGCCTCCACCGTGCTTCGCTCCGATGCCATTAATTTTAGGCAAACTCTCCAAATCATCCGCAGGGCAGTGACATAGCATCTCCTCCACCGACTCGATTCCTTACAACGTGTCTAACAGCTCAGTTAACATGTGACGTCCAAGGTGGTCCACGTCTCATAGGTGTTCCCACTTCCAGCAACTATTGGTCGCAGCCTCCAGGCCGCATATTGTTACTTTCTTACGGCCGGTACGCTCTTTAAGGTCCGTTTGACTTAGCACCCCTCCCATGCGTATACAACCCACTATACTTGGGTGTCAGTTTTGCCTCCACCGTGCTTCGCTCCGATGCCATTAATTTTAGGCAAGCTCTCCAAATCATCCGGAGGGCAGTGACATAGCATCTCCTCCACCGACTCGATTCCTTACAACGTGTCTAACAGCTCAGTTAACATGTGACGTCCAAGGTGGTCCACGTCTCATAGGTGTTCCCACTTCCAGCAACTATTGGTCGCAGCCTCCAGGCCGCATATTGTTACTTTCTTACGGCCGGTATGCTCTTTAAGATCCGTTTGACTTAGCACCCCTCCCATGCGTATACAACCCACTATACTTGGGTGTCAGTTTTGCCTCCACCGTGCTTCGCTCCGATGCCATTAATTTTAGGCAAACTCTCCAAATCATCCGCAGGGCAGTGACATAGCATCTCCTCCACCGACTCGATTCCTTACAACGTGTCTAACAGCTCAGTTAACATGTGACGTCCAAGGTGGTCCACGTCTCATAGGTGTTCCCACTTCCAGCAACTATTGGTCGCAGCCTCCAGGCCGCATATTGTTACTTTCTTACGGCCGGTACGCTCTTTAAGGTCCGTTTGACTTAGCACCCCTCCCATGCGTATACAACCCACTATACTTGGGTGTCAGTTTTGCCTCCACCGTGCTTCGCTCCGATGCCATTAATTTTAGGCAAGCTCTCCAAATCATCCGCAGGGCAGTGACATAGCATCTCCTCCACCGACTCGATTCCTTACAACGTGTCTAACAGCTCAGTTAACATGTGACGTCCAAGGTGGTCCACGTCTCATAGGTGTTCCCACTTCCAGCAACTATTGGTCGCAGCCTCCAGGCCGCATATTGTTACTTTCTTACGGCCGGTACGCTCTTTAAGGTCCGTTTGACTTAGCACCCCTCCCATGCGTATACAACCCACTATACTTGGGTGTCAGTTTTGCCTCCACCGTGCTTCGCTCCGATGCCATTAATTTTAGGCAAGCTCTCCAAATCATCCGCAGGGCAGTGACATAGCATCTCCTCCACCGACTCGATTCCTTACAACGTGTCTAACAGCTCCGTTAACATGTGACGTCCAAGGTGGTCCACGTCTCATAGGTGTTCCCACTTCCAGCAACTATTGGTCGCAGCCTCCAGGCCGCATATTGTTACTTTCTTACGGCCGGTACGCTCTTTAAGGTCCGTTTGACTTAGCACCCCTCCCATGCGTATACAACCCACTATACTTGGGTGTCAGTTTTGCCTCCACCATGCTTCGCTCCGATGCCATTAATTTTAGGCAAACTCTCCAAATCATCCGCAGGGCAGTGACATAGCATCTCCTCCACCGACTCGATTCCTTACAACGTGTCTAACAGCTCAGTTAACATGTGACGTCCAAGGTGGTCCACGTCTCATAGGTGTTCCCACTTCCAGCAACTATTGGTCGCAGCCTCCAGGCCGCATATTGTTACTTTCTTACGGCCGGTACGCTCTTTAAGGTCCGTTTGACTTAGTACCCCTCCCATGCGTATACAACCCACTATACTTGGGTGTCAGTTTTGCCTCCACCGTGCTTCGCTCCGATGCCATTAATTTTAGGCAAGCTCTCCAAATCATCCGCAGGGCAGTGACATAGCATCTCCTCCACCGACTCGATTCCTTACAACGTGTCTAACAGCTCAGTTAACATGTGACGTCCAAGGTGGTCCACGTCTCATAGGTGTTCCCACTTCCAGCAACTATTGGTCGCAGCCTCCAGGCCGCATATTGTTACTTTCTTTCGGCCGGTACGCTCTTTAAGGTCCGTTTGACTTAGCACCCCTCCCATGCGTATACAACCCACTATACTTGGGTGTCAGTTTTGCCTCCACCGTGCTTCGCTCCGATGCCATTAATTTTAGGCAAGCTCTCCAAATCATCCGCAGGGCAGTGACATAGCATCTCCTCCACCGACTCGATTCCTTACAACGTGTCTAACAGCTCAGTTAACATGTGACGTCCAAGGTGGTCCACGTCTCATAGGTGTTCCCACTTCCAGCAACTATTGGTCGCAGCCTCCAGGCCGCATATTGTTACTTTCTTACGGCCGGTACGCTCTTTAAGGTCCGTTTGACTTAGCACCCCTCCCATGCGTATACAACCCACTATACATGGGTGTCAGTTTTGCCTCCACCGTGCTTCGCTCCGATGCCATTAATTTTAGGCAAGCTCTCCAAATCATCCGCAGGGCAGTGACATAGCATCTCCTCCACCGACTCGATTCCTTACAACGTGTCTAACAGCTCAGTTAACATGTGACGTCCAAGGTGGTCCACGTCTCATAGGTGTTCCCACTTCCAGCAACTATTGGTCGCAGCCTCCAGGCCGCATATTGTTACTTTCTTACGGCCGGTACGCTCTTTAAGGTCCGTTTGACTTAGCACCCCTCCCATGCGTATACAACCCACTATACTTGGGTGTCAGTTTTGCCTCCACCGTGCTTCGCTCTGATGCCATTAATTTTAGGCAAGCTCTCCAAATCATCCGCAGGGCAGTGACATAGCATCTCCTCCACCGACTCGATTCCTTACAACGTGTCTAACAGCTCAGTTAACATGTGACGTCCAAGGTGGTCCACGTCTCATAGGTGTTCCCACTTCCAGCAACTATTGGTCGCAGCCTCCAGGCCGCATATTGTTACTTTCTTACGGCCGGTACGCTCTTTAAGGTCCGTTTGACTTAGCACCCCTCCCATGCGTATACAACCCACTATACTTGGGTGTCAGTTTTGCCTCCACCGTGCTTCGCTCCGATGCCATTAATTTTAGGCAAGCTCTCCAAATCATCCGCAGGGCAGTGACATAGCATCTCCTCCACCGACTCGATTCCTTACAACGTGTCTAACAGCTCAGTTAACATGTGACGTCCAAGGTGGTCCACGTCTCATAGGTGTTCCCACTTCCAGCAACTATTGGTCGCAGCCTCCAGGCCGCATATTGTTACTTTCTTACGGCCGGTACGCTCTTTAAGGTCCGTTTGACTTAGCACCCCTCCCATGCGTATACAACCCACTATACTTGGGTGTCAGTTTTGCCTCCACCGTGCTTCGCTCCGATGCCATTAATTTTAGGCAAGCTCTCCAAATCATCCGCAGGGCAGTGACATAGCATCTCCTCCACCGACTCGATTCCTTACAACGTGTCTAACAGCTCAGTTAACATGTGACGTCCAAGGTGGTCCACGTCTCATAGGTGTTCCCACTTCCAGCAACTATTGGTCGCAGCCTCCAGGCCGCATACTGTTACTTTCTTACGGCCGGTACGCTCTTTAAGGTCCGTTTGACTTAGCACCCCTCCCATGCGTATACAACCCACTATACTTGGGTGTCAGTTTTGCCTCCACCGTGCTTCGCTCCGATGCCATTAATTTTAGGCAAACTCTCCAAATCATCCGCAGGGCAGTGACATAGCATCTCCTCCACCGACTCGATTCCTTACAACGTGTCTAACAGCTCAGTTAACATGTGACGTCCAAGGTGGTCCACGTCTCATAGGTGTTCCCACTTCCAGCAACTATTGGTCGCAGCCTCCAGGCCGCATATTGTTACTTTCTTACGGCCGGTACGCTCTTTAAGGTCCGTTTGACTTAGCACCCCTCCCATGCGTATACAACCCACTATACTTGGGTGTCAGTTTTTCCTCCACCGTGCTTCGCTCCGATGCCATTAATTTTAGGCAAACTCTCCAAATCATCCGCAGGGCAGTGACATAGCATCTCCTCCACCGACTCGATTCCTTACAACGTGTCTAACAGCTCAGTTAACATGTGACGTCCAAGGTGGTCCACGTCTCATAGGTGTTCCCACTTCCAGCAACTATTGGTCGCAGCCTCCAGGCCGCATATTGTTACTTTCTTACGGCCGGTACGCTCTTTAAGGTCCGTTTGACTTAGCACCCCTCCCATGCGTATACAACCCACTATACTTGGGTGTCAGTTTTGCCTCCACCGTGCTTCGCTCCGATGCCATTAATTTTAGGCAAGCTCTCCAAATCATCCGCAGGGCAGTGACATAGCATCTCCTCCACCGACTCGATTCCTTACAACGTGTCTAACAGCTCAGTTAACATGTGACGTCCAAGGTGGTCCACGTCTCATAGGTGTTCCCACTTCCAGCAACTATTGGTCGCAGCCTCCAGGCCGCATATTGTTACTTTCTTACGGCCGGTACGCTCTTTAAGGTCCGTTTGACTTAGCACCCCTCCCATGCGTATACAACCCACTATACTTGGGTGTCAGTTTTGCCTCCACCGTGCTTCGCTCCGATGCCATTAATTTTAGGCAAGCTCTCCAAATCATCCGCAGGGCAGTGACATAGCATCTCCTCCACCGACTCGATTCCTTACAACGTGTCTAACAGCTCAGTTAACATGTGACGTCCAAGGTGGTCCACGTCTCATAGGTGTTCCCACTTCCAGCAACTATTGGTCGCAGCCTCCAGGCCGCATATTGTTACTTTCTTACGGCCGGTACGCTCTTTAAGGTCCGTTTGACTTAGCACCCCTCCCATGCGTATACAACCCACTATACTTGGGTGTCAGTTTTGCCTCCACCGTGCTTCGCTCCGATGCCATTAATTTTAGGCAAACTCTCCAAATCATCCGCAGGGCAGTGACATAGCATCTCCTCCACCGACTCGATTCCTTACAACGTGTCCAACAGCTCAGTTAACATGTGACGTCCAAGGTGGTCCACGTCTCATAGGTGTTCCCACTTCCAGCAACTATTGGTCGCAGCCTCCAGGCCGCATATTGTTACTTTCTTACGGCCGGTACGCTCTTTAAGGTCCGTTTGACTTAGCACCCCTCCCATGCGTATACAACCCACTATACTTGGGTGTCAGTTTTGCCTCCACCGTGCTTCGCTCCGATGCCATTAATTTTAGGCAAACTCTCCAAATCATCCGCAGGGCAGTGACATAGTATCTCCTCCACCGACTCGATTCCTTACAACGTGTCTAACAGCTCAGTTAACATGTGACGTCCAAGGTGGTCCACGTCTCATAGGTGTTCCCACTTCCAGCAACTATTGGTCGCAGCCTCCAGGCCGCATATTGTTACTTTCTTACGGCCGGTACGCTCTTTAAGGTCCGTTTGACTTAGCACCCCTCCCATGCGTATACAACCCACTATACTTGGGTGTCAGTTTTGCCTCCACCGTGCTTCGCTCCGATGCCATTAATTTTAGGCAAGCTCTCCAAATCATCCGCAGGGCAGTGACATAGCATCTCCTCCACCGACTCGATTCCTTACAACGTGTCTAACAGCTCAGTTAACATGTGACGTCCAAGGTGGTCCACGTCTCATAGGTGTTCCCACTTCCAGCAACTATTGGTCGCAGCCTCCAGGCCGCATATTGTTACTTTCTTACGGCCGGTACGCTCTTTAAGGTCCGTTTGACTTAGCACCCCTCCCATGCGTATAAAACCCACTATACTTGGGTGTCAGTTTTGCCTCCACCGTGCTTCGCTCCGATGCCATTAATTTTAGGCAAGCTCTCCAAATCATCCGCAGGGCAGTGACATAGCATCTCCTCCACCGACTCGATTCCTTACAACGTGTCTAACAGCTCAGTTAACATGTGACGTCCAAGGTGGTCCACGTCTCATAGGTGTTCCCACTTCCAGCAACTATTGGTCGCAGCCTCCAGGCCGCATATTGTTACTTTCTTACGGCCGGTATGCTCTTTAAGGTCCGTTTGACTTAGCACCCCTCCCATGCGTATACAACCCACTATACTTGGGTGTCAGTTTTGCCTCCACCGTGCTTCGCTCCGATGCCATTAATTTTAGGCAAGCTCTCCAAATCATCCGCAGGGCAGTGACATAGCATCTCCTCCACCGACTCGATTCCTTACAACGTGTCTAACAGCTCAGTTAACATGTGATGTCCAAGGTGGTCCACGTCTCATAGGTGTTCCCACTTCCAGCAACTATTGGTCGCAGCCTCCAGGCCGCATATTGTTACTTTCTTACGGCCGGTACGCTCTTTAAGGTCCGTTTGACTTAGCACCCCTCCCATGCGTATACAACCCACTATACTTGGGTGTCAGTTTTGCCTCCACCGTGCTTCGCTCCGATGCCATTAATTTTAGGCAAGCTCTCCAAATCATCCGCAGGGCAGTGACATAGCATCTCCTCCACCGACTCGATTCCTTACAACGTGTCTAACAGCTCAGTTAACATGTGACGTCCAAGGTGGTCCACGTCTCATAGGTGTTCCCACTTCCAGCAACTATTGGTCGCAGCCTCCAGGCCGCATATTGTTACTTTCTTACGGCCGGTACGCTCTTTAAGGTCCGTTTGACTTAGCACCCCTCCCATGCGTATACAACCCACTATACTTGGGTGTCAGTTTTGCCTCCACCGTGCTTCGCTCCGATGCCATTAATTTTAGGCAAACTCTCCAAATCATCCGCAGGGCAGTGACATAGCATCTCCTCCACCGACTCGATTCCTTACAACGTGTCTAACAGCTCAGTTAACATGTGACGTCCAAGGTGGTCCACGTCTCATAGGTGTTCCCACTTCCAGCAACTATTGGTCGCAGCCTCCAGGCCGCATATTGTTACTTTCTTACGGCCGGTACGCTCTTTAAGGTCCGTTTGACTTAGCACCCCTCCCATGCGTATACAACCCACTATACTTGGGTGTCAGTTTTGCCTCCACCGTGCTTCGCTCCGATGCCATTAATTTTAGGCAAGCTCTCCAAATCATCCGCAGGGCAGTGACATAGCATCTCCTCCACCGACTCGATTCCTTACAACGTGTCTAACAGCTCAGTTAACATGTGACGTCCAAGGTGGTCCACGTCTCATAGGTGTTCCCACTTCCAGCAACTATTGGTCGCAGCCTCCAGGCCGCATATTGTTACTTTCTTACGGCCGGTACGCTCTTTAAGGTCCGTTTGACTTAGCACCCCTCCCATGCGTATACAACCCACTATACTTGGGTGTCAGTTTTGCCTCCACCGTGCTTCGCTCCGATGCCATTAATTTTAGGCAAGCTCTCCAAATCATCCGCAGGGCAGTGACATAGCATCTCCTCCACCGACTCGATTCCTTACAACGTGTCTAACAGCTCAGTTAACATGTGACGTCCAAGGTGGTCCACGTCTCATAGGTGTTCCCACTTCCAGCAACTATTGGTCGCAGCCTCCAGGCCGCATATTGTTACTTTCTTACGGCCGGTACGCTCTTTAAGGTCCGTTTGACTTAGCACCCCTCCCATGCGTATACAACCCACTATACTTGGGTGTCAGTTTTGCCTCCACCGTGCTTCGCTCCGATGCCATTAATTTTAGGCAAGCTCTCCAAATCATCCGCAGGGCAGTGACATAGCATCTCCTCCACCGACTCGATTCCTTACAACGTGTCTAACAGCTCAGTTAACATGTGACGTCCAAGGTGGTCCACGTCTCATAGGTGTTCCCACTTCCAGCAACTATTGGTCGCAGCCTCCAGGCCGCATATTGTTACTTTCTTACGGCCGGTACGCTCTTTAAGGTCCGTTTGACTTAGCACCCCTCCCATGCGTATACAACCCACTATACTTGGGTGTCAGTTTTGCCTCCACCGTGCTTCGCTCCGATGCCATTAATTTTAGGCAAGCTCTCCAAATCATCCGCAGGGCAGTGACATAGCATCTCCTCCACCGACTCGATTCCTTACAACGTGTCTAACAGCTCAGTTAACATGTGACGTCCAAGGTGGTCCACGTCTCATAGGTGTTCCCACTTCCAGCAACTATTGGTCGCAGCCTCCAGGCCGCATATTGTTACTTTCTTACGGCCGGTACGCTCTTTAAGGTCCGTTTGACTTAGCACCCCTCCCATGCGTATACAACCCACTATACTTGGGTGTCAGTTTTGCCTCCACCGTGCTTCGCTCCGATGCCATTAATTTTAGGCAAACTCTCCAAATCATCCGCAGGGCAGTGACATAGCATCTCCTCCACCGACTCGATTCCTTACAACGTGTCTAACAGCTCAGTTAACATGTGACGTCCAAGGTGGTCCACGTCTCATAGGTGTTCCCACTTCCAGCAACTATTGGTCGCAGCCTCCAGGCCGCATATTGTTACTTTCTTACGGCCGGTACGCTCTTTAAGGTCCGTTTGACTTAGCACCCCTCCCATGCGTATACAACCCACTATACTTGGGTGTCAGTTTTGCCTCCACCGTGCTTCGCTCCGATGCCATTAATTTTAGGCAAACTCTCCAAATCATCCGCAGGGCAGTGACATAGCATCTCCTCCACCGACTCGATTCCTTACAACGTGTCTAACAGCTCAGTTAACATGTGACGTCCAAGGTGGTCCAAGTCTCATAGGTGTTCCCACTTCCAGCAACTATTGGTCGCAGCCTCCAGGCCGCATATTGTTACTTTCTTACGGCCGGTACGCTCTTTAAGGTCCGTTTGACTTAGCACCCCTCCCATGCGTATACAACCCACTATACTTGGGTGTCAGTTTTGCCTCCACCGTGCTTCGCTCCGATGCCATTAATTTTAGGCAAGCTCTCCAAATCATCCGCAGGGCAGTGACATAGCATCTCCTCCACCGACTCGATTCCTTACAACGTGTCTAACAGCTCAGTTAACATGTGACGTCCAAGGTGGTCCACGTCTCATAGGTGTTCCCACTTCCAGCAACTATTGGTCGCAGCCTCCAGGCCGCATATTGTTACTTTCTTACGGCCGGTACGCTCTTTAAGGTCCGTTTGACTTAGCACCCCTCCCATGCGTATACAACCCACTATA
Source organism: Schistocerca americana (assembly GCF_021461395.2). Taxonomy (NCBI): domain Eukaryota; kingdom Metazoa; phylum Arthropoda; class Insecta; order Orthoptera; family Acrididae; genus Schistocerca; species Schistocerca americana. The sequence continues at coordinate 198,238,190 of NC_060122.1, read as the reverse complement.
CTTGGGTGTCAGTTTTGCCTCCACCGTGCTTCGCTCCGATGCCATTAATTTTAGGCAAACTCTCCAAATCATCCGCAGGGCAGTGACATAGCATCTCCTCCACCGACTCGATTCCTTACAACGTGTCTAACAGCTCAGTTAACATGTGACGTCCAAGGTGGTCCAAGTCTCATAGGGGTTCCCACTTCCAGCAACTATTGGTCGCAGCCTCCAGGCCGCATATTGTTACTTTCTTACGGCCGGTACGCTCTTTAAGGTCCGTTTGACTTAGCACCCCTCCCATGCGTATACAACCCACTATACTTGGGTGTCAGTTTTGCCTCCACCGTGCTTCGCTCCGATGCCATTAATTTTAGGCAAGCTCTCCAAATCATCCGCAGGGCAGTGACATAGCATCTCCTCCACCGACTCGATTCCTTACAACGTGTCTAACAGCTCAGTTAACATGTGACGTCCAAGGTGGTCCACGTCTCATAGGTGTTCCCACTTCCAGCAACTATTGGTCGCAGCCTCCAGGCCGCATATTGTTACTTTCTTACGGCCGGTACGCTCTTTAAGGTCCGTTTGACTTAGCACCCCTCCCATGCGTATACAACCCACTATACTTGGGTGTCAGTTTTGCCTCCACCGTGCTTCGCTCCGATGCCATTAATTTTAGGCAAGCTCTCCAAATCATCCGCAGGGCAGTGACATAGCATCTCCTCCACCGACTCGATTCCTTACAACGTGTCTAACAGCTCAGTTAACATGTGACGTCCAAGGTGGTCCACGTCTCATAGGTGTTCCCACTTCCAGCAACTATTGGTCGCAGCCTCCAGGCCGCATATTGTTACTTTCTTACGGCCGGTACGCTCTTTAAGGTCCGTTTGACTTAGCACCCCTCCCATGCGTATACAACCCACTATACTTGGGTGTCAGTTTTGCCTCCACCGTGCTTCGCTCCGATGCCATTAATTTTAGGCAAGCTCTCCAAATCATCCGCAGGGCAGTGACATAGCATCTCCTCCACCGACTCGATTCCTTACAACGTGTCTAACAGCTCAGTTAACATGTGACGTCCAAGGTGGTCCACGTCTCATAGGTGTTCCCACTTCCAGCAACTATTGGTCGCAGCCTCCAGGCCGCATATTGTTACTTTCTTACGGCCGGTACGCTCTTTAAGGTCCGTTTGACTTAGCACCCCTCCCATGCGTATACAACCCACTATACTTGGGTGTCAGTTTTGCCTCCACCGTGCTTCGCTCCGATGCCATTAATTTTAGGCAAGCTCTCCAAATCATCCGCAGGGCAGTGACATAGCATCTCCTCCACCGACTCGATTCCTTACAACGTGTCTAACAGCTCAGTTAACATGTGACGTCCAAGGTGGTCCACGTCTCATAGGTGTTCCCACTTCCAGCAACTATTGGTCGCAGCCTCCAGGCCGCATATTGTTACTTTCTTACGGCCGGTATGCTCTTTAAGGTCCGTTTGACTTAGCACCCCTCCCATGCGTATACAACCCACTATACTTGGGTGTCAGTTTTGCCTCCACCGTGCTTCGCTCCGATGCCATTAATTTTAGGCAAGCTCTCCAAATCATCCGCAGGGCAGTGACATAGCATCTCCTCCACCGACTCGATTCCTTACAACGTGTCTAACAGCTCAGTTAACATGTGACGTCCAAGGTGGTCCACGTCTCATAGGTGTTCCCACTTCCAGCAACTATTGGTCGCAGCCTCCAGGCCGCATATTGTTACTTTCTTACTGCCGGTACGCTCTTTAAGGTCCGTTTCACTTAGCACCCCTCCCATGCGTATACAACCCACTATACTTGGGTGTCAGTTTTGCCTCCACCGTGCTTCGCTCCGATGCCATTAATTTTAGGCAAACTCTCCAAATCATCCGCAGGGCAGTGACATAGCATCTCCTCCACCGACTCGATTCCTTACAACGTGTCTAACAGCTCAGTTAACATGTGACGTCCAAGGTGGTCCACGTCTCATAGGTGTTCCCACTTCCAGCAACTATTGGTCGCAGCCTCCAGGCCGCATATTGTTACTTTCTTATGGCCGGTACGCTCTTTAAGGTCCGTTTGAATTAGCACCCCTCCCATGCGTATACAACCCACTATACTTGGGTGTCAGTTTTGCCTCCACCGTGCTTCGCTCCGATGCCATTAATTTTAGGCAAGCTCTCCAAATCATCCGCAGGGCAGTGACATAGCATCTCCTCCACCGACTCGATTCCTTACAACGTGTCTAACAGCTCAGTTAACATGTGACGTCCAAGGTGGTCCACGTCTCATAGGTGTTCCCACTTCCAGCAACTATTGGTCGCAGCCTCCAGGCCGCATATTGTTACTTTCTTACGGCCGGTACGCTCTTTAAGGTCCGTTTGACTTAGCACCCCTCCCATGCGTATACAACCCACTATACTTGGGTGTCAGTTTTGCCTCCACCGTGCTTCGCTCCGATGCCATTAATTTTAGGCAAGCTCTCCAAATCATCCGCAGGGCAGTGACATAGCATCTCCTCCACCGACTCGATTCCTTACAACGTGTCTAACAGCTCAGTTAACATGTGACGTCCAAGGTGGTCCACGTCTCATAGGTGTTCCCACTTCCAGCAACTATTGGTCGCAGCCTCCAGGGCGCATATTGTTACTTTCTTACGGCCGGTACGCTCTTTAAGGTCCGTTTGACTTAGCACCCCTCCCATGCGTATACAACCCACTATACTTGGGTGTCAGTTTTGCCTCCACCGTGCTTCGCTCCGATGCCATTAATTTTAGGCAAACTCTCCAAATCATCCGCAGGGCAGTGACATAGCATCTCCTCCACCGACTCGATTCCTTACAACGTGTCTAACAGCTCAGTTAACATGTGACGTCCAAGGTGGTCCACGTCTCATAGGTGTTCCCACTTCCAGCAACTATTGGTCGCAGCCTCCAGGCCGCATATTGTTACTTTCTTACGACCGGTACGCTCTTTAAGGTCCGTTTGACTTAGCACCCCTCCCATGCGTATACAACCCACTATACTTGGGTGTCAGTTTTGCCTCCACCGTGCTTCGCTCCGATGCCATTAATTTTAGGCAAGCTCTCCAAATCATCCGCAGGGCAGTGACATAGCATCTCCTCCACCGACTCGATTCCTTACAACGTGCCTAACAGCTCAGTTAACATGTGACGTCCAAGGTGGTCCACGTCTCATAGGTGTTCCCACTTCCAGCAACTATTGGTCGCAGCCTCCAGGCCGCATATTGTTACTTTCTTACGGCCGGTACGCTCTTTAAGGTCCGTTTGACTTAGCACCCCTCCCATGCGTATACAACCCACTATACTTGGGTGTCAGTTTTGCCTCCACCGTGCTTCGCTCCGATGCCATTAATTTTAGGCAAGCTCTCCAAATCATCCGCAGGGCAGTGACATAGCATCTCCTCCACCGACTCGATTCCTTACAACGTGTCTAACAGCTCAGTTAACATGTGACGTCCAAGGTGGTCCACGTCTCATAGGTGTTCCCACTTCCAGCAACTATTGGTCGCAGCCTCCAGGCCGCATATTGTTACTTTCTTACGGCCGGTACGCTCTTTAAGGTCCGTTTGACTTAGCACCCCTCCCATGCGTATACAACCCACTATACTTGGGTGTCAGTTTTGCCTCCACCGTGCTTCGCTCCGATGCCATTAATTTTAGGCAAGCTCTCCAAATCATCCGCAGGGCAGTGACATAGCATCTCCTCCACCGACTCGATTCCTTACAACGTGTCTAACAGCTCAGTTAACATGTGACGTCCAAGGTGGTCCACGTCTCATAGGTGTTCCCACTTCCAGCAACTATTGGTCGCAGCCTCCAGGCCACATATTGTTACTTTCTTACGGCCGGTACGCTCTTTAAGGTCCGTTTGACTTAGCACCCCTCCCATGCGTATACAACCCACTATACTTGGGTGTCAGTTTTGCCTCCACCGTGCTTCGCTCCGATGCCATTAATTTTAGGCAAGCTCTCCAAATCATCCGCAGGGCAGTGTCATAGCATCTCCTCCACCGACTCGATTCCTTACAACGTGTCTAACAGCTCAGTTAACATGTGACGTCCAAGGTGGTCCACGTCTCATAGGTGTACCCACTTCCAGCAACTATTGCTCGCAGCCTCCAGGCCGCATATTGTTACTTTCTTACGGCCAGTACGCTCTTTAAGGTCCGTTTGACTTAGCACCCCTCCCATGCGTATACAACCCACTATACTTGGGTGTCAGTTTTGCCTCCACCGTGCTTCGCTCCGATGCCATTAATTTTAGGCAAGCTCTCCAAATCATCCGCAGGGCAGTGACATAGCATCTCCTCCACCGACTCGATTCCTTACAACGTGTCTAACAGCTCAGTTAACATGTGACGTCCAAGGTGGTCCACGTCTCATAGGTGTTCCCACTTCCAGCAACTATTGGTCGCAGCCTCCAGGCCGCATATTGTTACTTTCTTACGGCCGGTACGCTCTTTAAGGTCCGTTTGACTTAGCACCCCTCCCATGCGTATACAACCCACTATACTTGGGTGTCAGTTTTGCCTCCACCGTGCTTCGCTCCGATGCCATTAATTTTAGGCAAACTCTCCAAATCATCCGCAGGGCAGTGACATAGCATCTCCTCCACCGACTCGATTCCTTACAACGTGTCTAACAGCTCAGTTAACATGTGACGTCCAAGGTGGTCCACGTCTCATAGGTGTTCCCACTTCCAGCAACTATTGGTCGCAGCCTCCAGGCTGCATATTGTTACTTTCTTACGGCCGGTACGCTCTTTAAGGTCCGTTTGACTTAGCACCCCTCCCATGCGTATACAACCCACTATACTTGGGTGTCAGTTTTGCCTCCACCGTGCTTCGCTCCGATGCCATTAATTTTAGGCAAGCTCTCCAAATCATCCGCAGGGCAGTGACATAGCATCTCCTCCACCGACTCGATTCCTTACAACGTGTCTAACAGCTCAGTTAACATGTGACGTCCAAGGTGGTCCACGTCTCATAGGTGTTCCCACTTCCAGCAACTATTGGTCGCAGCCTCCAGGCCGCATATTGTTACTTTCTTACGGCCGGTACGCTCTTTAAGGTCCGTTTGACTTAGCACCCCTCCCATGCGTATACAACCCACTATACTTGGGTGTCAGTTTTGCCTCCACCGTGCTTCGCTCCGATGCCATTAATTTTAGGCAAGCTCTCCAAATCATCCGCAGGGCAGTGACATAGCATCTCCTCCACCGACTCGATTCCTTACAACGTGTCTAACAGCTCAGTTAACATGTGACGTCCAAGGTGGTCCACGTCTCATAGGTGTTCCCACTTCCAGCAACTATTGGTCGCAGCCTCCAGGCCGCATATTGTTACTTTCTTACGGCCGGTACGCTCTTTAAGGTCCGTTTGACTTAGCACCCCTCCCATGCGTATACAACCCACTATACTTGGGTGTCAGTTTTGCCTCCACCGTGCTTCGCTCCGATGCCATTAATTTTAGGCAAGCTCTCCAAATCATCCGCAGGGCAGTGACATAGCATCTCCTCCACCGACTCGATTCCTTACAACGTGTCTAACAGCTCAGTTAACATGTGACGTCCAAGGTGGTCCACGTCTCATAGGTGTTCCCACTTCCAGCAACTATTGGTCGCAGCCTCCAGGCCACATATTGTTACTTTCTTACGGCCGGTACGCTCTTTAAGGTCCGTTTGACTTAGCACCCCTCCCATGCGTATACAACCCACTATACTTGGGTGTCAGTTTTGCCTCCACCGTGCTTCGCTCCGATGCCATTAATTTTAGGCAAGCTCTCCAAATCATCCGCAGGGCAGTGTCATAGCATCTCCTCCACCGACTCGATTCCTTACAACGTGTCTAACAGCTCAGTTAACATGTGACGTCCAAGGTGGTCCACGTCTCATAGGTGTTCCCACTTCCAGCAACTATTGCTCGCAGCCTCCAGGCCGCATATTGTTACTTTCTTACGGCCGGTACGCTCTTTAAGGTCCGTTTGACTTAGCACCCCTCCCATGCGTATACAACCCACTATACTTGGGTGTCAGTTTTGCCTCCACCGTGCTTCGCTCCGATGCCATTAATTTTAGGCAAGCTCTCCAAATCATCCGCAGGGCAGTGACATAGCATCTCCTCCACCGACTCGATTCCTTACAACGTGTCTAACAGCTCAGTTAACATGTGACGTCCAAGGTGGTCCACGTCTCATAGGTGTTCCCACTTCCAGCAACTATTGGTCGCAGCCTCCAGGCCGCATATTGTTACTTTCTTACGGCCGGTACGCTCTTTAAGGTCCGTTTGACTTAGCACCCCTCCCATGCGTATACAACCCACTATACTTGGGTGTCAGTTTTGCCTCCACCGTGCTTCGCTCCGATGCCATTAATTTTAGGCAAAATCTCCAAATCATCCGCAGGGCAGTGACATAGCATCTCCTCCACCGACTCGATTCCTTACAACGTGTCTAACAGCTCAGTTAACATGTGACGTCCAAGGTGGTCCACGTCTCATAGGTGTTCCCACTTCCAGCAACTATTGGTCGCAGCCTCCAGGCCGCATATTGTTACTTTCTTACGGCCGGTACGCTCTTTAAGGTCCGTTTGACTTAGCACCCCTCCCATGCGTATACAACCCACTATACTTGGGTGTCAGTTTTGCCTCCACCGTGCTTCGCTCCGATGCCATTAATTTTAGGCAAACTCTCCAAATCATCCGCAGGGCAGTGACATAGCATCTCCTCCACCGACTCGATTCCTTACAACGTGTCTAACAGCTCAGTTAACATGTGACGTCCAAGGTGGTCCACGTCTCATAGGTGTTCCCACTTCCAGCAACTATTGGTCGCAGCCTCCAGGCCGCATATTGTTACTTTCTTACGGCCGGTACGCTCTTTAAGGTCCGTTTGACTTAGCACCCCTCCCATGCGTATACAACCCACTATACTTGGGTGTCAGTTTTGCCTCCACCGTGCTTCGCTCCGATGCCATTAATTTTAATCAAGCTCTCCAAATCATCCGCAGGGCAGTGACATAGCATCTCCTCCACCGACTCGATTCCTTACAACGTGTCTAACAGCTCAGTTAACATGTGACGTCCAAGGTGGTCCACGTCTCATAGGTGTTCCCACTTCCAGCAACTATTGGTCGCAGCCTCCAGGCCGCATATTGTTACTTTCTTACGGCCGGTACGCTCTTTAAGGTCCGTTTGACTTAGCACCCCTCCCATGCGTATACAACCCACTATACTTGGGTGTCAGTTTTGCCTCCACTGTGCTTCGCTCCGATGCCATTAATTTTAGGCAAGCTCTCCAAATCATCCGCAGGGCAGTGACATAGCATCTCCTCCACCGACTCGATTCCTTACAACGTGTCTAACAGCTCAGTTAACATGTGACGTCCAAGGTGGTCCACGTCTCATAGGTGTTCCCACTTCCAGCAACTATTGGTCGCAGCCTCCAGGCCGCATATTGTTACTTTCTTACGGCCGGTACGCTCTTTAAGGTCCGTTTGACTTAGCACCCCTCCCATGCGTATACAACCCACTATACTTGGGTGTCAGTTTTGCCTCCACCGTGCTTCGCTCCGATGCCATTAATTTTAGGCAAACTCTCCAAATCATCCGCAGGGCAGTGACATAGCATCTCCTCCAAGGACTCGATTCCTTACAACGTGTCTAACAGCTCAGTTAACATGTGACGTCCAAGGTGGTCCACGTCTCATAGGTGTTCCCACTTCCAGCAACTATTGGTCGCAGCCTCCAGGCCGCATATTGTTACTTTCTTACGGCCGGTACGCTCTTTAAGGTCCGTTTGACTTAGCACCCCTCCCATGCGTATACAACCCACTATACTTGGGTGTCAGTTTTGCCTCCACCGTGCTTCGCTCCGATGCCATTAATTGTAGGCAAACTCTCCAAATCATCCGCAGGGCAGTGACATAGCATCTCCTCCACCGACTCGATTCCTTACAACGTGTCTAACAGCTCAGTTAACATGTGACGTCCAAGGTGGTCCACGTCTCATAGGTGTTCCCACTTCCAGCAACTATTGGTCGCAGCCTCCAGGCCGCATATTGTTACTTTCTTACGGCCGGTACGCTCTTTAAGGTCCGTTTGACTTAGCACCCCTCCCATGCGTATACAACCCACTATACTTGGGTGTCAGTTTTGCCTCCACCGTGCTTCGCTCCGATGCCATTAATTTTAGGCAAGCTCTCCAAATCATCCGCAGGGCAGTGACATAGCATCTCCTCCACCAACTCGATTCCTTACAACGTGTCTAACAGCTCAGTTAACATGTGACGTCCAAGGTGGTCCACGTCTCATAGGTGTTCCCACTTCCAGCAACTATTGGTCGCAGCCTCCAGGCCGCATATTGTTACTTTCTTACGGCCGGTACGCTCTTTAAGGTCCGTTTGACTTAGCACCCCTCCCATGCGTATACAACCCACTATACTTGGGTGTCAGTTTTGCCTCCACCGTGCTTCGCTCCGATGCCATTAATTTTAGGCAAGCTCTCCAAATCATCCGCAGGGCAGTGACATAGCATCTCCTCCACCGACTCGATTCCTTACAACGTGTCTAACAGCTCAGTTAACATGTGACGTCCAAGGTGGTCCACGTCTCATAGGTGTTCCCACTTCCAGCAACTATTGGTCGCAGCCTCCAGGCCGCATATTGTTACTTTCATACGGCCGGTACGCTCTTTAAGGTCCGTTTGACTTAGCACCCCTCCCATGCGTATACAACCCACTATACTTGGGTGTCAGTTTTGCCTCCACCGTGCTTCGCTCCGATGCCATTAATTTTAGGCAAGCTCTCCAAATCATCCGCAGGGCAGTGACATAGCATCTCCTCCACCGACTCGATTCCTTACAACGTGTCTAACAGCTCAGTTAACACATTACGTCCAAGGTGGTCCACGTCTCATAGGTGTTCCCACTTCCAGCAACTATTGGTCGCAGCCTCCAGGCCGCATATTGTTACTTTCTTACGGCCGGTACGCTCTTTAAGGTCCGTTTGACTTAGCACCCCTCCCATGCGTATACAACCCACTATACTTGGGTGTCAGTTTTGCCTCCACCGTGCTTCGCTCCGATGCCATTAATTTTAGGCAAACTCTCCAAATCATCCGCAGGGCAGTGACATAGCATCTCCTCCACCGACTCGATTCCTTACAACGTGTCTAACAGCTCAGTTAACATGTGACGTCCAAGGTGGTCCACGTCTCATAGGTGTTCCCACTTCCAGCAACTATTGGTCGCAGCCTCCAGGCCGCATATTGTTACTTTCTTACGGCCGGTACGCTCTTTAAGGTCCGTTTGACTTAGCACCCCTCCCATGCGTATACAACCCACTATACTTGGGTGTCAGTTTTGCCTCCACCGTGCTTCGCTCCGATGCCATTAATTTTAGGCAAACTCTCCAAATCATCCGCAGGGCAGTGACATAGCATCTCCTCCACCGACTCGATTCCTTACAACGTGTCTAACAGCTCAGTTAACATGTGACGTCCAAGGTGGTCCACGTCTCATAGGTGTTCCCACTTCCAGCAACTATTGGTCGCAGCCTCCAGGCCGCATATTGTTACTTTCTTACGGCCGGTACGCTCTTTAAGGTCCGTTTGACTTAGCACCCCTCCCATGCGTATACAACCCACTATACTTGGGTGTCAGCTTTGCCTCCACCGTGCTTCGCTCCGATGCCATTAATTTTAGGCAAACTCTCCAATTCATCCGCAGGGCAGTGACATAGCATCTCCTCCACCGACTCGATTCCTTACAACGTGTCTAACAGCTCAGTTAACATGTGACGTCCAAGGTGGTCCACGTCTCATAGGTGTTCCCACTTCCAGCAACTATTGGTCGCAGCCTCCAGGCCGCATATTGTTACTTTCTTACGGCCGGTACGCTCTTTAAGGTCCGTTTGACTTAGCACCCCTCCCATGCGTATACAACCCACTATACTTGGGTGTCAGTTTTGCCTCCACCGTGCTTCGCTCCGATGCCATTAATTTTAGGCAAATTCTCCAAATCATCCGCAGGGCAGTGACATAGCATCTCCTCCACCGACTCGATTCCTTACAACGTGTCTAACAGCTCAGTTAACATGTGACGTCCAAGGTGGTCCATGTCTCATAGGTGTTCCCACTTCCAGCAACTATTGGTCGCAGCCTCCAGGCCGCATATTGTTACTTTCTTACGGCCGGTACGCTCTTTAAGGTCCGTTTGACTTAGCACCCCTCCCATGCGTATACAACCCACTATACTTGGGTGTCAGTTTTGCCTCCACCGTGCTTCGCTCCGATGCCATTAATTTTAGGCAAACTCTCCAAATCATCCGCAGGGCAGTGACATAGCATCTCCTCCACCGACTCGATTCCTTACAACGTGTCTAACAGCTCAGTTAACATGTGACGTCCAAGGTGGTCCACGTCTCATAGGTGTTCCCACTTCCAGCAACTATTGGTCGCAGCCTCCAGGCCGCATATTGTTACTTTCTTACGGCCGGTACGCTCTTTAAGGTCCGTTTGACTTAGCACCCCTCCCATGCGTATACAACCCACTATACTTGGGTGTCAGTTTTGCGTCCACCGTGCGTCGCTCCGATGCCATTAATTTTAGGCAAGCTCTCCAAATCATCCGCAGGGCAGTGACATAGCATCTCCTCCACCGACTCGATTCCTTACAACGTGTCTAACAGCTCAGTTAACATGTGACGTCCAAGGTGGTCCACGTCTCATACTTGTTCCCAATTCCAGCAACTATTGGTCGCAGCCTCCAGGCCGCATATTGTTACTTTCTTACGGCCGGTACGCTCTTTAAGGTCCGTTTGACTTAGCACCCCTCCCATGCGTATACAACCCACTATACTTGGGTGTCAGTTTTGCCTCCACCGTGCTTCGCTCCGATGCCATTAATTTTAGGCAAACTCTCCAAATCATCCGCAGGGCAGTGACATAGCATCTCCTCCACCGACTCGATTCCTTACAACGTGTCTAACAGCTCAGTTAACATGTGACGTCCAAGGTGGTCCACGTCTCATAGGTGTTCCCACTTCCAGCAACTATTGGTCGCAGCCTCCAGGCCGCATATTGTTACTTTCTTACGGCCGGTACGCTCTTTAAGGTCCGTTTGACTTAGCACCCCTCCCATGCTTATACAACCCACTATACTTGGGTGTCAGTTTTGCCTCCACCGTGCTTCGCTCCGATGCCATTAATTTTAGGCAAACTCTCCAAATCATCCGCAGGGCAGTGACATAGCATCTCCTCCACCGACTCGATTCCTTACAACGTGTCTAACAGCTCATTTAACATGTGACGTCCAAGGTGGTCCACGTCTCATAGGTGTTCCCACTTCCAGCAACTATTGGTCGCAGCCTCCAGGCCGCATATTGTTACTTTCTTACGGCCGGTACGCTCTTTAAGGTCCGTTTGACTTAGCACCCCTCCCATGCGTATACAACCCACTATACTTGGGTGTCAGTTTTGCGTCCACCGTGCTTCGCTCCGATGCCATTAATTTTAGGCAAGCTCTCCAAATCATCCGCAGGGCAGTGACATAGCATCTCCTCCACCGACTCGATTCCTTACAACGTGTCTAACAGCTCAGTTAACATGTGACGTCCAAGGTGGTCCACGTCTCATAGGTGTTCCCACTTCCAGCAACTATTGGTCGCAGCCTCCAGGCCGCATATTGTTACTTTCTTACGGCCGGTACGCTCTTTAAGGTCCGTTTGACTTAGCACCCCTCCCATGCGTATACAACCCACTATACTTGGGTGTCAGTTTTGCCTCCACCGTGCTTCGCTCCGATGCCATTAATTTTAGGCAAACTCTCCAAATCATCCGCAGGGCAGTGACATAGCATCTCCTCCACCGACTCGATTCCTTACAACGTGTCTAACAGCTCATTTAACATGTGACGTCCAAGGTGGTCCACGTCTCATAGGTGTTCCCACTTCCAGCAACTATTGGTCGCAGCCTCCAGGCCGCATATTGTTACTTTCTTACGGCCGGTACGCTCTTTAAGGTCCGTTTGACTTAGCACCCCTCCCATGCGTATACAACCCACTATACTTGGGTGTCAGTTTTGCCTCCACCGTGCTTCGCTCCGATGCCATTAATTTTAGGCAAGCTCTCCAAATCATCCGCAGGGCAGTGACATAGCATCTCCTCCACCGACTCGATTCCTTACAACGTGTCTAACAGCTCAGTTAACATGTGACGTCCAAGGTGGTCCACGTCTCATAGGTGTTCCCACTTCCAGCAACTATTGGTCGCAGCCTCCAGGCCGCATATTGTTACTTTCTTACGGCCGGTACGCTCTTTAAGGTCCGTTTGACTTAGCACCCCTCCCATGCGTATACAACCCACTATACTTGGGTGTCAGTTTTGCCTCCACCGTGCTTCGCTCCGATGCCATTAATTTTAGGCAAGCTCTCCAAATCATCCGCAGGGCAGTGACATAGCATCTCCTCCACCGACTCGATTCCTTACAACGTGTCTAACAGCTCAGTTAACATGTGACGTCCAAGGTGGTCCACGTCTCATAGGTGTTCCCACTTCCAGCAACTTTTGGTCGCAGCCTCCAGGCCTCATATTGTTACTTTCTTACGGCCGGTACGCTCTTTAAGGTCCGTTTGACTTAGCACCCCTCCCATGCGTATACAACCCACTATACTTGGGTGTCAGTTTTGCCTCCACCGTGCTTCGCTCCGATGCCATTAATTTTAGGCAAACTCTCCAAATCATCCGCAGGGCAGTGACATAGCATCTCCTCCACCGACTCGATTCCTTACAACGTGTCTAACAGCTCAGTTAACATGTGACGTCCAAGGTGGTCCACGTCTCATAGGTGTTCCCACTTCCAGCAACTATTGGTCGCAGCCTCCAGGCCGCATATTGTTACTTTCTTACGGCCGGTACGCTCTTTAAGGTCCGTTTGACTTAGCACCCCTCCCATGCGTATACAACCCACTATACTTGGGTGTCAGTTTTGCCTCCACCGTGCTTCGCTCCGATGCCATTAATTTTAGGCAAACTCTCCAAATCATCCGCAGGGCAGTGACATAGCATCTCCTCCACCGACTCGATTCCTTACAACGTGTCTAACAGCTCAGTTAACATGTGACGTCCAAGGTGGTCCACGTCTCATAGGTGTTCCCACTTCCAGCAACTATTGGTCGCAGCCTCCAGGCCACATATTGTTACTTTCTTACGGCCGGTACGCTCTTTAAGGTCCGTTTGACTTAGCACCCCTCCCATGCGTAATCAATCCACTATACTTGGGTGTCAGTTTTGCGTCCACCGTGCTTCGCTCTGATGCCATTAATTTTAGGCAAGCTCTCCAAATCATCCGCAGGGCAGTGACATAGCATCTCCTCCACCGACTCGATTCCTTACAACGTGTCTAACAGCTCAGTTAACATGTGACGTCCAAGGTGGTCCACGTCTCATAGGTATTCCCACTTCCAGCAACTGTTGGTCGCAGCCTCCAGGCCGCATATTGTTACTTTCTTACGGCCGGTACGCTCTTTAAGGTCCGTTTGACTTAGCACCCCTCCCATGCGTATACAACCCACTATACTTGGGTGTCAGTTTTGCCTCCACCGTGCTTCGCTCCGATGCCATTAATTTTAGGCAAGCTCTCCAAATCATCCGCAGGGCAGTGACATAGCATCTCCTCCACCGACTCGATTCCTTACAACGTGTCTAACAGCTCAGTTAACATGTGACGTCCAAGGTGGTCCACGTCTCATAGGTGTTCCCACTTCCAGCAACTATTGGTCGCAGCCTCCAGGCCGCATATTGTTACTTTCTTACGGCCGGTACGCTCTTTAAGGTCCGTTTGACTTAGCACCCCTCCCATGCTTATACAACCCACTATACTTGGGTGTCAGTTTTGCCTCCACCGTGCTTCGCTCCGATGCCATTAATTTTAGGCAAACTCTCCAAATCATCCGCAGGGCAGTGACATAGCATCTCCTCCACCGACTCGATTCCTTACAACGTGTCTAACAGCTCATTTAACATGTGACGTCCAAGGTGGTCCACGTCTCATAGGTGTTCCCACTTCCAGCAACTATTGGTCGCAGCCTCCAGGCCGCATATTGTTACTTTCTTACGGCCGGTACGCTCTTTAAGGTCCGTTTGACTTAGCACCCCTCCCATGCGTATACAACCCACTATACTTGGGTGTCAGTTTTGCGTCCACCGTGCTTCGCTCCGATGCCATTAATTTTAGGCAAGCTCTCCAAATCATCCGCAGGGCAGTGACATAGCATCTCCTCCACCGACTCGATTCCTTACAACGTGTCTAACAGCTCAGTTAACATGTGACGTCCAAGGTGGTCCACGTCTCATAGGTGTTCCCACTTCCAGCAACTATTGGTCGCAGCCTCCAGGCCGCATATTGTTACTTTCTTACGGCCGGTACGCTCTTTAAGGTCCGTTTGACTTAGCACCCCTCCCATGCGTATACAACCCACTATACTTGGGTGTCAGTTTTGCCTCCACCGTGCTTCGCTCCGATGCCATTAATTTTAGGCAAACTCTCCAAATCATCCGCAGGGCAGTGACATAGCATCTCCTCCACCGACTCGATTCCTTACAACGTGTCTAACAGCTCAGTTAACATGTGACGTCCAAGGTGGTCCACGTCTCATAGGTGTTCCCACTTCCAGCAACTATTGGTCGCAGCCTCCAGGCCACATATTGTTACTTTCTTACGGCCGGTACGCTCTTTAAGGTCCGTTTGACTTAGCACCCCTCCCATGCGTAATCAATCCACTATACTTGGGTGTCAGTTTTGCGTCCACCGTGCTTCGCTCCGATGCCATTAATTTTAGGCAAGCTCTCCAAATCATCCGCAGGGCAGTGACATAGCATCTCCTCCACCGACTCGATTCCTTACAACGTGTCTAACAGCTCAGTTAACATGTGACGTCCAAGGTGGTCCACGTCTCATAGGTATTCCCACTTCCAGCAACTGTTGGTCGCAGCCTCCAGGCCGCATATTGTTACTTTCTTACGGCCGGTACGCTCTTTAAGGTCCGTTTGACTTAGCACCCCTCCCATGCGTATACAACCCACTATACTTGGGTGTCAGTTTTGCCTCCACCGTGCTTCGCTCCGATGCCATTAATTTTAGGCAAGCTCTCCAAATCATCCGCAGGGCAGTGACATAGCATCTCCTCCACCGACTCGATTCCTTACAACGTGTCTAACAGCTCAGTTAACATGTGACGTCCAAGGTGGTCCACGTCTCATAGGTGTTCCCACTTCCAGCAACTATTGGTCGCAGCCTCCAGGCCGCATATTGTTACTTTCTTACGGCCGGTACGCTCTTTAAGGTCCGTTTGACTTAGCACCCCTCCCATGCTTATACAACCCACTATACTTGGGTGTCAGTTTTGCCTCCACCGTGCTTCGCTCCGATGCCATTAATTTTAGGCAAACTCTCCAAATCATCCGCAGGGCAGTGACATAGCATCTCCTCCACCGACTCGATTCCTTACAACGTGTCTAACAGCTCATTTAACATGTGACGTCCAAGGTGGTCCACGTCTCATAGGTGTTCCCACTTCCAGCAACTATTGGTCGCAGCCTCCAGGCCGCATATTGTTACTTTCTTACGGCCGGTACGCTCTTTAAGGTCCGTTTGACTTAGCACCCCTCCCATGCGTATACAACCCACTATACTTGGGTGTCAGTTTTGCGTCCACCGTGCTTCGCTCCGATGCCATTAATTTTAGGCAAGCTCTCCAAATCATCCGCAGGGCAGTGACATAGCATCTCCTCCACCGACTCGATTCCTTACAACGTGTCTAACAGCTCAGTTAACATGTGACGTCCAAGGTGGTCCACGTCTCATAGGTGTTCCCACTTCCAGCAACTATTGGTCGCAGCCTCCAGGCCGCATATTGTTACTTTCTTACGGCCGGTACGCTCTTTAAGGTCCGTTTGACTTAGCACCCCTCCCATGCGTATACAACCCACTATACTTGGGTGTCAGTTTTGCCTCCACCGTGCTTCGCTCCGATGCCATTAATTTTAGGCAAGCTCTCCAAATCATCCGCAGGGCAGTGACATAGCATCTCCTCCACCGACTCGATTCCTTACAACGTGTCTAACAGCTCAGTTAACATGTGACGTCCAAGGTGGTCCACGTCTCATAGGTGTTCCCACTTCCAGCAACTATTGGTCGCAGCCTCCAGGCCGCATATTGTTACTTTCTTACGGCCGGTACGCTCTTTAAGGTCCGTTTGACTTAGCACCCCTCCCATGCGTATACAACCCACTATACTTGGGTGTCAGTTTTGCCTCCACCGTGCTTCGCTCCGATGCCATTAATTTTAGGCAAGCTCTCCAAATCATCCGCAGGGCAGTGACATAGCATCTCCTCCACCGACTCGATTCCTTACAACGTGTCTAACAGCTCAGTTAACATGTGACGTCCAAGGTGGTCCACGTCTCATAGGTGTTCCCACTTCCAGCAACTATTGGTCGCAGCCTCCATGCCGCATATTGTTACTTTCTTACAGCCGGTACGCTCTTTAAGGTCCGTTTGACTTAGCACCCCTCCCATGCGTATACAACGCACTATACTTGGGTG
This sequence comes from Schistocerca americana, assembly GCF_021461395.2. Lineage (NCBI taxonomy): Eukaryota > Metazoa > Arthropoda > Insecta > Orthoptera > Acrididae > Schistocerca > Schistocerca americana. Next base: position 198,221,572 of record NC_060122.1, on the reverse strand, counting down.
TCAGTTTTGCCTCCACCGTGCTTCGCTCCGATGCCATTAATTTTAGGCAAGCTCTCCAAATCATCCGCAGGGCAGTGACATAGCATCTCCTCCACCGACTCGATTCCTTACAACGTGTCTAACAGCTCAGTTAACATGTGACGTCCAAGGTGGTCCACGTCTCATAGGTGTTCCCACTTCCAGCAACTATTGGTCGCAGCCTCCAGGCCGCATATTGTTACTTTCTTACGGCCGGTACGCTCTTTAAGGTCCGTTTGACTTAGCACCCCTCCCATGCGTATACAACCCACTATACTTGGGTGTCAGTTTTGCCTCCACCGTGCTTCGCTCCGATGCCATTAATTTTAGGCAAGCTCTCCAAATGATCCGCAGGGCAGTGACATAGCATCTCCTCCACCGACTCGATTCCTTACAACGTGTCTAACAGCTCAGTTAACATGTGACGTCCAAGGTGGTCCACGTCTCATAGGTGTTCCCACTTCCAGCAACTTTTGGTCGCAGCCTCCAGGCCGCATATTGTTACTTTCTTACGGCCGGTACGCTCTTTAAGGTCCGTTTGACTTAGCACCCCTCCCATGCGTATACAACCCACTATACTTGGGTGTCAGTTTTGCCTCCACCGTGCTTCGCTCCGATGCCATTAATTTTAGGCAAACTCTCCAAATCATCCGCAGGGCAGTGACATAGCATCTCCTCCACCGACTCGATTCCTTACAACGTGTCTAACAGCTCAGTTAACATGTGACGTCCAAGGTGGTCCACGTCTCATAGGTGTTCCCACTTCCAGCAACTATTGGTCGCAGCCTCCAGGCCGCATATTGTTACTTTCTTACGGCCGGTACGCTCTTTAAGGTCCGTTTGACTTAGCACCCCTCCCATGCGTATACAACCCACTATACTTGGGTGTCAGTTTTGCCTCCACCGTGCTTCGCTCCGATGCCATTAATTTTAGGCAAACTCTCCAAATCATCCGCAGGGCAGTGACATAGCATCTCCTCCACCGACTCGATTCCTTACAACGTGTCTAACAGCTCAGTTAACATGTGACGTCCAAGGTGGTCCACGTCTCATAGGTGTTCCCACTTCCAGCAACTATTGGTCGCAGCCTCCAGGCCACATATTGTTACTTTCTTACGGCCGGTACGCTCTTTAAGGTCCGTTTGACTTAGCACCCCTCCCATGCATAATCAACCCACTATACTTGGGTGTCAGTTTTGCGTCCACCGTGCTTCGCTCCGATGCCATTAATTTTAGGCAAGCTCTCCAAATCATCCGCAGGGCAGTGACATAGCATCTCCTCCACCGACTCGATTCCTTACAACGTGTCTAACAGCTCAGTTAACATGTGACGTCCAAGGTGGTCCACGTCTCATAGGTGTTCCCACTTCCAGCAACTGTTGGTCGCAGCCTCCAGGCCGCATATTGTTACTTTCTTACGGCCGGTACGCTCTTTAAGGTCCGTTTGACTTAGCACCCCTCCCATGCGTATACAACCCACTATACTTGGGTGTCAGTTTTGCCTCCACCGTGCTTCGCTCCGATGCCATTAATTTTAGGCAAGCTCTCCAAATCATCCGCAGGGCAGTGACATAGCATCTCCTCCACCGACTCGATTCCTTACAACGTGTCTAACAGCTCAGTTAACATGTGACGTCCAAGGTGGTCCACGTCTCATAGGTGTTCCCACTTCCAGCAACTATTGGTCGCAGCCTCCAGGCCGCATATTGTTACTTTCTTACGGCCGGTACGCTCTTTAAGGTCCGTTTGACTTAGCACCCCTCCCATGCGTATACAACCCACTATACTTGGGTGTCAGTTTTGCCTCCACCGTGCTTCGCTCCGATGCCATTAATTTTAGGCAAACTCTCCAAATCATCCGCAGGGCAGTGACATAGCATCTCCTCCACCGACTCGATTCCTTACAACGTGTCTAACAGCTCAGTTAACATGTGACGTCCAAGGTGGTCCACGTCTCATAGGTGTTCCCACTTCCAGCAACTATTGGTCGCAGCCTCCAGGCCGCATATTGTTACTTTCTTACGGCCGGTACGCTCTTTAAGGTCCGTTTGACTTAGCACCCCTCCCATGCGTATACAACCCACTATACTTGGGTGTCAGTTTTGCCTCCACCGTGCTTCGCTCCGATGCCATTAATTTTAGGCAAGCTCTCCAAATCATCCGCAGGGCAGTGACATAGCATCTCCTCCACCGACTCGATTCCTTACAACGTGTCTAACAGCTCAGTTAACATGTGACGTCCAAGGTGGTCCACGTCTCATAGGTGTTCCCACTTCCAGCAACTATTGGTCGCAGCCTCCAGGCCGCATATTGTTACTTTCTCACGGCCGGTACGCTCTTTAAGGTCCGTTTGACTTAGCACCCCTCCCATGCGTATACAACCCACTATACTTGGGTGTCAGTTTTGCCTCCACCGTGCTTCGCTCCGATGCCATTAATTTTAGGCAAGCTCTCCAAATCATCCGCAGGGCAGTGACATAGCATCTCCTCCACCGACTCGATTCCTTACAACGTGTCTAACAGCTCAGTTAACATGTGACGTCCAAGGTGGTCCACGTCTCATAGGTGTTCCCACTTCCAGCAACTATTGGTCGCAGCCTCCAGGCCGCATATTGTTACTTTCTTACGGCCGGTACGCTCTTTAAGGTCCGTTTGACTTAGCACCCCTCCCATGCGTATACAACCCACTATACTTGGGTGTCAGTTTTGCCTCCACCGTGCTTCGCTCCGATGCCATTAATTTTAGGCAAGCTCTCCAAATCATCCGCAGGGCAGTGACATAGCATCTCCTCCACCGACTCGATTCCTTACAACGTGTCTAACAGCTCAGTTAACATGTGACGTCCAAGGTGGTCCACGTCTCATAGGTGTTCCCACTTCCAGCAACTATTGGTCGCAGCCTCCAGGCCGCATATTGTTACTTTCTTACGGCCGGTACGCTCTTTAAGGTCCGTTTGACTTAGCACCCCTCCCATGCGTATACAACCCACTATACTTGGGTGTCAGTTTTGCCTCCACCGTGCTTCGCTCCGATGCCATTAATTTTAGGCAAGCTCTCCAAATCATCCGCAGGGCAGTGACATAGCATCTCCTCCACCGACTCGATTCCTTACAACGTGTCTAACAGCTCAGTTAACATGTGACGTCCAAGGTGGTCCACGTCTCATAGGTGTTGCCACTTCCAGCAACTATTGGTCGCAGCCTCCAGGCCGCATATTGTTACTTTCTTACGGCCGGTACGCTCTTTAAGGTCCGTTTGACTTAGCACCCCTCCCATGCGTATACAACCCACTATACTTGGGTGTCAGTTTTGCCTCCACCGTGCTTCGCTCCGATGCCATTAATTTTAGGCAAGCTCTCCAAATCATCCGCAGGGCAGTGACATAGCATCTCCTCCACCGACTCGATTCCTTACAACGTGTCTAACAGCTCAGTTAACATGTGACGTCCAAGGTGGTCCACGTCTCATAGGTGTTCCCACTTCCAGCAACTATTGGTCGCAGCCTCCAGGCCGCATATTGTTACTTTCTTACGGCCGGTACGCTCTTTAAGGTCCGTTTGACTTAGCACCCCTCCCATGCGTATACAACCCACTATACTTGGGTGTCAGTTTTGCCTCCACCGTGCTTCGCTCCGATGCCATTAATTTTAGGCAAGCTCTCCAAATCATCCGCAGGGCAGTGACATAGCATCTCCTCCACCGACTCGATTCCTTACAACGTGTCTAACAGCTCAGTTAACATGTGACGTCCAAGGTGGTCCACGTCTCATAGGTGTTCCCACTTCCAGCAACTATTGGTCGCAGCCTCCAGGCCGCATATTGTTACTTTCTTACGGCCGGTACGCTCTTTAAGGTCCGTTTGACTTAGCACCCCTCCCATGCGTATACAACCCACTATACTTGGGTGTCAGTTTTGCCTCCACCGTGCTTCGCTCCGATGCCATTAATTTTAGGCAAGCTCTCCAAATCATCCGCAGGGCAGTGACATAGCATCTCCTCCACCGACTCGATTCCTTACAACGTGTCTAACAGCTCAGTTAACATGTGACGTCCAAGGTGGTCCACGTCTCATAGGTGTTCCCACTTCCAGCAACTATTGGTCGCAGCCTCCAGGCCGCATATTGTTACTTTCTTACGGCCGGTACGCTCTTTAAGGTCCGTTTGACTTAGCACCCCTCCCATGCGTATACAACCCACTATACTTGGGTGTCAGTTTTGCCTCCACTGTGCTTCGCTCCGATGCCATTAATTTTAGGCAAGCTCTCCAAATCATCCGCAGGGCAGTGACATAGCATCTCCTCCACCGACTCGATTCCTTACAACGTGTCTAACAGCTCAGTTAACATGTGACGTCCAAGGTGGTCCACGTCTCATAGGTGTTCCCACTTCCAGCAACTATTGGTCGCAGCCTCCAGGCCGCATATTGTTACTTTCTTACGGCCGGTACGCTCTTTAAGGTCCGTTTGACTTAGCACCCCTCCCATGCGTATACAACCCACTATACTTGGGTGTCAGTTTTGCCTCCACCGTGCTTCGCTCCGATGCCATTAATTTTAGGCAAACTCTCCAAATCATCCGCAGGGCAGTGACATAGCATCTCCTCCACCGACTCGATTCCTTACAACGTGTCTAACAGCTCAGTTAACATGTGACGTCCAAGGTGGTCCACGTCTCATAGGTGTTCCCACTTCCAGCAACTATTGGACGCAGCCTCCAGGCCGCATATTGATACTTTCTTACGGCCGGTACGCTCTTTAAGGTCCGTTTGAAACTCTCACTCTCCATCCGCAGGGAGAGGCTTCGGCCTTTCCGATGTGGGACGCCGAGCGGCGTCTTTGTAAATTGTCACCATGCACAAGAGTGGAACTTGGGGCCCCTCGCATACGTGCAGCTTGCTGGGTACTCTCGTGGCCACGACCATATCTCCGCCAGTGCCAGTAGGCCACATCACTCAGCATCTGGCGCACATTTCTGATTTCAACGTTGACTTCAGTTACACTCTCACTCACTTACCGAGCACGTGCCTTCCTCGAACCAAAGATTTCTAGACCGCACTGAAACGTCCTGCTAAACCCGTAGGACAGGAAAGGTAGTTGGAATTGTGAAAAGGGGCCAAAATGAGCGGCTGTCAGTTACACTCGAACACACATAACTTTATTGATTTGACCAAACATTACAGTACAAATTCTTCAACCTAGTTATCGGCTGAATACGCCACTTTATCTTATGGCTTAACGGCACAACCACTTTAATTTTAAAAAAAGGCTAAAAGCCATTAACTCAAAATTCAGACGCCAAAAAGAATATTTAGAAGGCAGAAGGCCTCACGTTAAGTAAGTTGGCTGAAGGCCCAAACAATCTGACACTTGAAAGGCAACGACCTCAATTCAAAGACGGCTGAAGGCCGATGATTTAAGACTCAAGGTAAAATTAAGTAAGGCAGAAGGCCTTATCTTCAATTAAGCTGAAGGCCCAAACAGTCTGATGCTCGAAAGACAAAGATCCTCAATTTAAAAACATTTGAAGGCCTCAACAAAGCCTGAAAGCTCCAAACAATCTACCACTTCACAAGCAAGGCACTTTAATTTAAAACGGCTGAAGGCCCATGACTTAAAACACAGCTAAAATAATTTTTAGTCGGCAGAAGGCCCAAGGCTTTATCTTTAAACAATATTTTAATCAGGCTGAAGGCCCAAACAATCTGACACTTGAAAAGCAAGGAACTTTAATTTTAAAGTGGCTGAAAGCCCATGACTTAAAACACCACTAAAAACAATTCAACTTTAATCCAAAACCATCGCCTATGAACCATACAAATACGCACAACAGAAAATAAGAAAAGGCAGTGCAACTAATAGCGCTCAGAAGTTTTGGGGGTCAGCCAGCACTTGAAATAATAACGTTCACTTAGGTGAGACAGGCAGTCAGCCCAACCATTCTCGATCCGACGACAACCCAACAACAGACATTCAACGGACCCACCGACAAGGTAACTTGCGCTCCACTCTACCAGCACACAACTGGGAGCTCAATGCAAAATGTAAAAGGCGTGGACGCCCACAACCATGCATACATTAATCTGTCAAACAACACAACATGCTGGACAGCGACAACATGGTGAGGAAAGAACACTGACTGAATCTACCTTAACGGCCAGGGCAGGTAACCGGAACATTAACGGTCACAAGGCAGAAAATTCCGCTGTTGCACTTCAATTGCAAATAACCAAATAGCGTCAGACTCCACAGGACAGTGGCTAAACCTTTGCCAACTCGAACACACACGTTGTTGCTTGCGGGAATCTCCCAACAGTCAACAACGAGAACCAGACGCAAAACATTCTTAACTTGCTGATAAATTAAATCCAAAATCAACCTTGTTGTCCAGGGTCAGTGAGACACGGACCTCGTAGCAATGGGAACAGCCCCACACTCTCGACACTGCACAGAGACCGCCAGCGGCCCGGCCAAACTATGCCCCGCGGAGATTTCCTCACTGCTCCACGCCAACTGACCGACTCCTCGCACACCAGCACGGAGACAGCACTAAAGTAAATGAGCAGTCGACATCACAAGCTACACACAATTTCACAAACGCTAGGATTAAGAACGCAACCAACGCTAAAAGCAGTGGCTGTGCAATGACATGGCCGAACCACGAGTTGAGACACACACCGTCAACCCATAAGCGACCGGCGAGCAAATTCACGTCGTCTGGTAAGACGACCAACCGACGATCAACCAAGACCATCCCTAGTTCAAGTCATGTGTGCTGGCGGCGGTCGCGCGTGTCATGGCTATCCAAGCCTCACTACTTTTTCAACCCGACCGACTTCCGCTGCGTCCCAACTCTACGACTGCCAGGTCCGAACTGCACTGCAGGCGCGTTCCAACTCGCTGCAAGTCAGACGTCAACCGTGAAGTAATAGCAGTCAGCAAAGATAGTACGGCAGGTCTATATTGATAAGTGCTGCTGGTGTCGCTCACGAGCAGGCAAAGCAGCAACTCAGTGACAACAGAAATTGAAACTGACATAACGAGGTAGCAGTATGGTTAAAAAAAAAAAAAAAAAAGAAAAAAGAAACACAGGATGTACCAGATGGCGTGAATACGAGTCACGCACTACTCCGTTGCATATCCCGCAACAATATCGAACTTAAACAACCATGAACGTGGTGGCCCACTATTTGGCGTCATAAACTCCAGCGTTTCATTCCCTCTAACGTCACGTCGCATGTGCAAAATTCGCCACAAATCAATGTTTTCACGCTATCGGATTATCGGTGATTCCACTTCGTACCATCTGCCACCTCGTGGATGACGATACACACCACCTTCTTGTGTTGACAGCAGTGAAATCTGGAAACTGGTTCGACAGTTCGTTGCCCGCTATCTCCACATTCCGCCGGACTCGATTGACCCACAGAGTTTTATACATCCTGAGGATACTCATTTCCCTGCAACTAAAAGTCATGTGATTGTATGGGTCAAGGTATACTGGTAGTGGTAAGTCAAGCCTTGGGTTCTGGCAGTACTTACAAACCGCTCACCATGAAATCCAGCACGGGCCACGCTACCGCGCCTCCTTCGCCAATTACCTTCACGTCACCCCCGCTCAGTTGGATGGTACCACACGCGGTCGGCACTCCTCGCGCTACATTTGTATGTCAACGCCAAAGCGGGGTTGGTGTATGGACAGGCGCCTCGTTCTTGTATGCACTATACCAGACTAGTCATCCCCCCAATACCTCCTCCTTGGCTTCCACCCTCCTTTCGTGCGCTTCTGCCCAGTTGTGGTGCCGGCAACACCGTTTCTGGGCCTCGCACGTTGACCCCCGCCCACTGTACCACCACGCCCCATCTGCCAGGCAGGAAAATGTCTGTAAGTCGCACCATGCCATCGCTCTCTCGTCCTTCTTTGTCTACAGCGTCACACCTCGTAGCTTACGTTCAGTTTTTTTTTCTTTTCTTACCCACACCTTGTTACGAGTAAAAAGTAGTTTGCGCGCCATGTTCGATTATTGATTGCACACCTGAAAAAACACTGCATCGTCCTTCATAACAACGCAGGCACTGCACTTAAGTACGAGTGACCTCAGCTTTGTTCGTGATGTAATGAATCTTTTCTATGTGTAGGGTGCATTCTGCGTAATTAACCTTCAGTTGCTGGAATTGTTGATTCACCTTTTTAACGCGCTACTCGCCTAATAATATTGTTGCATGTGTTAAATGACTATAATACGCTCCCAAATTGACGTCTCATAGTAACATTACCCGGCTTTTATATTGCCTCTTAATATGAGAAACGGATCCTATACAGAAATGGCTGCTATTATATGGACTCACAGAATCCCAAGCGCTATATCTGCAGCGTGATGACTTAATGTCCTTATTATCAAATTAACAAGGCCTTAACCTATCTTTTAATGTTGATTGCGCAGCTGTGCAAGCCTCTTCACCTCCGAGTAGCTACTGCTACCTATATTATTCTGAATCTGCTTCTGTATTCATCTCTTGGCCTCCCTCTACGATTTTTACGCCCCACGCTTCCCAACGGTAATAAACTGGTGATCCCTTGACGCCTCGGAATGTGTGCTATCAACCGATCCTTCCCCTTTGCCACGCGGGGGTAGCCGCGTGGCCTGAGCCGCCTAGACACGGTCCTCCGCATCCCCTCCCCATCGACCCGTTGGAGGTTCGACTCGTCCATCGGGCATGGGTATGTGTGTCGTTCTTAGCTTAGGGACCGATGACTTGAGTAATTTGGTCCCATAGGACCTTACCACAAATTTCCAATTTTTTTCCTTCTTCTTGTCAGGTCGCAACCACAAATTTCTCGTCTCCCCAATTCTATTCAGTACCTCCTTATTAGTTACGTGATCTGTACATGTCATCTTCTACATAATTCTGTAGCATCACATCCCAAAAGCATCTATTCTCTTCTTGTCTAAACTGTTTATTTTCCATGTTTCACTTCTATACATGGCTACACACCATAGAAATATTTTCAGGAAGGACTTCCTGACACTTAAATCTATACTCGATGTTAACAAATATCTTTTCTTCAGAAACGCTTTTCTTGCCATTGCCAGTCTACATTTTATATCCTCTCTACTTCGACCATCATCAGTTATTATGGTGTTCAAATAGCAAAACTCATCTACTACCTTAAGTGTCTCATTTCCTATAATAATGCACTCAGCACCACCTGATTTAATTCGATTGCATGCCAATATCCTCCATTTGCTTTTGCTCCTCGTTTTAAAACACTGTCCATTGGGTTCAGCTGCTCTTCCAAGTCCTTTCTTTGCCAGAATTATAATATCATTGGTAAACCTCAATGTTTTTACTTCTTCTCTTCGGACTTTAATTCCTCCCACATTTTTTTTTATTTGCTTCGCTGTTTGCTCAATATTCAGACTAAATAACATGTGGGAATGGCTGCAACCCCGCCTCAATTCCTTCTCATCAATGCTCCCCTGTCGTGTTCATCGACTCTTATAACTGTCATCTTGTTTTTTGTACGATTTGTAAATAGTCTTTCGCTCCCTGTATTTTACCCCTGGCACCTTCAGAAATTGAAATATAGTATTTCAGTCAACATTGTCAAAAGCTTTCTTCATGTCTATAAATGCTATACACGTAGGTTTACCATTTATTAGCCTATCTTCTATGAGAAGTCGTATGGTAAGTAGTGCATCGCGTGTTCCTACATTTCTCCAGCCCTCGACATTTTACCTACTTGATCCTCTGCTGCCTTCACTGTTTCACCTCTCAAGGCTATCCATTCTTTTTCTACTGCATTGCTTTGCCCTGTTCATGGCAATCGTTCCCTAATGCTCCCTCTGAAACTCTCTATAACCTCTAATTCCTTTAGTTTATCCAGGATCCATCTCCTTATATTCTCTCCTTTTTGCAGGTTCTTCAGCTGTAATCTGCAGTTCATAACCGATAAATTGTGTCAGAGTTCACATCTGCCTCTTGGCCTTGGAAATGTCCCGAAATCTGTGTCTTACCAATTATATAATCAATCTGAAATCTTTCGGTGGTTTCAGGCATATATATATATATATATATATATATATATATATATATATATATATATATGACACTTGTGAACAGAATATTTTAATTAATAACACGATAACTTGAGTCTGAGATAAAGCTGCCAGTATTGGCTGCTCAGTAATAATCTGGCCATACGCTGAGTTTTATTTCATGTAATTTGAAAAACAGTGTACATAAATCAAACGTAAGCAACAACATTTGCAGTAAATGAAAACCTTTCCAACACTTTAACGAACGGAAAACAAAATTTAATCTACGAAAAACGTTTCAGCCTACTTTTTCACTCGTTTGTTCAAAATGGTTCAAATGGCTCTGAGCACTATGGGACTTAACTGTTGAGGTCATCAGTCCCCTAGAACTTAGAACTACTTAAACCTAAGTAACCTAAGGACATCACACACATCCATGCCCGAGGCAGGATTCGAACGTGCGACCGTAGCTATCGCGGGGTTCCAGACTGTAGCGCCTAGAACCACTCAGCCACGAAGGCCAGCCACTCGTTTGTCTCGGCCAGAGTTACTGTAAATAAAAATAAGAGCATTAACATTGCGTGGGTGTAAAAGTGACCGTCTTACATTGAGAATGAAATCGGCAGAACTATAATTTCTTTCATTCAACATTCATCTCTAGCACCACATCTCAAATGCTACGATTCTCTTCCGTTACGATTTACCCATAACCCATGTGTCTTCAAATATCATTTTTAAATGAGGAAATGGTGGCCAGGGAAAGGCTGTTACCTCATGGCACCTCTGGACAATTAACTTTTCCTGTAAGTACAATTTGAGACGTTTATGTAAAAACCTTCTTTCACAGACTCCTCTGTCTTGAGGCTCCTGACTCAAATGTTGTGACAGTGTCACCTTCCATGCCAACAGAAGGTGCAGTGTAGGTGATTTCTCCAGTTCTAATTCCTTTTACGTCTTCTTGAAGGGCTGGAAAACCTCAATTTTCTAAAAGCCATAAAATAAACGGTAACTTATATGAACTACAGTAATACAATAGCATACATACCGTGAGAAGTCGGGTCGTTAATCAGCATGGTATCAGTTCCTTCGTTGCGAGCTATTTTTTTCTCTGAGAGCTTTTTGCACAAAGCCTAATATTGGACTTGTGCCGATTCTAACATTTCAGCCTCGTATTCCAATGAGTATCGTTGGATTGTTCTAGTGAAATATCAAGAGCACTAAGAAGACCATTTTTCTTTGCAGAAGTGACGAGTTTTTTTGCAGCAGTCATAAAACCATGAACTTGTGAACAAAAGCATTAAAAGGACTTCGCAGCGCTGTATTAGCATATTGCAGTAACAATTCAATCCTGAATAGTCGCGCAGTGCAGCAACAATTTTGGCACTCTGATCAGTCGTAAAACACGTGTCTTTCAAAGTAGAGCCGTGAATACCAAGATAAATAAATCATCTCAACAGTTTTCTTCGAATGTCGTCGCCCGTTTTTGGTTCATCTGAAAACCGGGTTATGAGCGAAACAAGAGATATGAGAGGCCAGTTAACAAAATAGACGGTTCACGTGAGATAATTTCTTCTTGCGGTGCATGTCCACATGTCTATAGTTGCCGGGCATTCACCTTTTGTTATATGAGCTATTGTCTCGGGCATGATATATCTCTAAGGCTTTTAGCACTTTCTGCCATTTGCAACAACAAGGTTCTGGTATGAGGTGTAACAGACTTTACGGGTATTTTTTCCGAAGTCAAGATCCAAAAACCCTTTACCTCCTATAGTTCTGTACGATCTTAGGTCTCGAGCACCCATAGCCACCCATTTTATCGACAGATCTCTCCTGAGCAGGTTTAAAAAGGAGTTTTTCATCCACACAAGACCCTTGTTTATTAAATACGGACGGATAGCGAGAACCATGCGAAGTGCCACTTGACCCTTTAGCATGAGCGAGAAGTTTATTGCACAGCGAACGATTTTCCCATAGCCAACCGCTGTAGGCTTAAATAGTGAATTTTTAGGATTTGTTTCAGACTGTGTGGTTCTGTAATCATCGACGATTAATTTTTATTTTACTTCCCTTTTTCTTGACACGCTCTCCTTCCTCTGCAAACCATATTTAGTTTCCGCGCTCATTTTCTGTGTTAAGAAAAAAAAATAAAAATAAAAAAATGGAGCAGTTGCACCGCTCCTAGCACTGCTCTAAGCCTCGCTCGTAGACCTTAACCCCAAAACAATGGTCAGTGTCAGCAACCGCCCATAGGCCGCAGCGCTCCACTACTTGCGCACAGGAGTGGTGGGCCCTTGCGTTGACGTCACGGGCCAGCTCAGAACGTAGCAGTGCGGTCGCGGCCCGCGCCTTCTATGAGCGACTGTGTTGAGCCCGCAGCTCACGTGTGCTTGGGTGCCGCACTGCTCGACCCGTGCGGTGACGTCACGGGCTCGCTTCGTCCACGACTGTTGCTGTCCAGTGCGGCCGCAGCCAGCAACTATTGAATGTTACAAAAAGCCAGTCTTAGCGATCACCAGTTTATATTGAAGCAAGTGGTTGGAAAATTTTTCTCATTCACAGTCATTAGTGGTATCTTCGGTGAATAACGGGCCTCTCTCTACATTCCGTAAGCTACGCTCTGATCCATGAACTAGGTGTCACTCATCAGGATCACGAGATCCTCCGGTTGATGCTACTGCTTTGCGCGTGTGACTACTGTTCAAGATTCGGAAGGCTTACCTTAGCACTGTCCCTAATAATGTAGCGGGCATGTTACACTGTTCCAAAATGTTTTTTTCCCTTTATTGCTATTTTCAAACCTTTACATAAAGGTAGGCCGGCAGCGGCCTATCTACGCCTCTCTTCGGCCATAGAAAACAGACATTAAACAGGAAGCCATAAAAACAAACATACATCGAGGATAAAAACAGGAGACATACATATTAAAATAAATGAAGGCGTTCAGGGACACACTGGTTGTATAAAAAAGTTCAGCACTATACACAAACGCAGACACAGAGTTGCACACGTCAACGTAAGAGCACTGAAGGAGAGACACTAATGTAATGATGGGAAGAGAAACACTGGCACAGTGGCGACGAACTTCGGTGCACTTGGCCGGCCGGGGTGGCCGAGCGGTTCTAGGCGCTACAGTCTGGAACAGCGCGACCGCTACGGTCGCAGGTTCGAATCCTGCCTCGGACATGGATGTGTTAGGTTAGTTAGGTTTAAGTAGTTCTAGCGGACTGATGACCTCAGGAGTTAAGTCCCATAGTGCTCAGAACCATTTGAACCATTTTTTCGGCGCACTTAAGCATGCTGTGTGCTCGAAAATGTCGGAGGCCTGCCATAGGGAATGGGGGGGGGGGGGGGGAGGATGCCAGTGGGAGAGAAGAAGGGAGGGGGAGGGGAGAGGGTATGGGGGTGGAAGCCCGGGAAGAGGGGAGGAGAGGGAGAGAGGAGAAGGAAAGAAGTGAGTAGGGAGAGAGGGAAAAAGAGGGAGCTCTGGGAAAAAAAAAAACCACAGGAGGAAGGGGAGGTCCAAAATGTTATATAAGATGCATAAAATGTCTATGAATACTCTGAAGCGAGTAAGAGTGAAGCAACAATTACACTCCTATAACGAACGACCCTAAAGCAAACACGGTGTGCAATCTTCCACATAAATTTATAAGTGATCAGAAGACGAAAATGGGCTGTACAGATTGCGGAGTTCATTTCTACCAATGAATTATACTATCTGATCAAAAGCAACCCTGCACCCCTGTGTTATGTGGAATTGGCCATTAGATGTCACGAGAAGCGCCGCGAGGGATTAGCCGAGCTGTCTAAGGCGCTGCAGTCATGGACTGTGCGGCTGGTCCCGGCGGAGATTCAAGTCCTCCCTCGGGCATGGGTGTGCTTGTTTGTCCTTAGGATAATTTAGGTTAAGTAGTGTGAAAGCTTAGGGACTGATGACCTTACCAGTTAAGTCCCGTAAGATTTCACACACTTTTTTTTTTTTTTTTTTTTTTTGACGAGAAGCGGTCTCGCCATTATAAAAGGAGGCAGAGAGTATTGTGTTGTCGAAGCAATAATTGCGGAATGGGTCGGTCGCGAGAGCTCAATGACTTCAGACGTGTATTACTCATCAGATGTCACCTGCGTAACTACTGCATCGAGGACATTTCAACCCTTCCAGACTTGCCCAAGTCAACTGTTGGTGATGTGGCTGTGAAATGTAAACAAGATGAGGCAGACATCATGTAACAGCCGAACAAAAAAACAGAATTTTTGAAAAAAAAATGCGTGAAGTCAGCGAAAGGAATTATTTATGAGTTCTAAAGTACTACCAGCAGTTCAGGTAGCACAATGACTATGCATAGGGAGAATGACGTAGAATGGTCGAGAAGCTTCTCATAACACACTTGTTCCTATGGTCTGTGCAAAGCGAGGCTTATACATTCCTGAAATGAACTGGGCTGCCCGGACTCCAATCTTGAAACCAGTGGAACAGCTCTGGGACAAGCTGGAGTGTATACTCATGTGGATATGGTGCATTTTCTTTCGGACATATCCGAAAGAACAGACACCATATCCATAAAAGTATATAGTTCAGGCAATACCGGACATGATCTTCTTCTTCTGTCCCGATGCACACATATTCCCCGAACTCTTACGAGAGTTGGTAAGCATGTCTTCCACGAGTAATGAGTGTGTTGGGATGGGACACTACGAATGTAGTGTGTGGACATACAAGGTGAGAATGTGGGTCTCGCGGGAGGCGTGCGCGAGATAGCCCCTGTAGGCGCGCTATCCTCTGTGCCAACCGTGGCTCAGCTGGATAGACCGTCTGCCATGTGAGCAGTAGATCCCGGGTTCGAGTCCCGGGCGGGGCACACATTTTCACCTGTCCGCGTTGATATGTATCAACGCCCGTTAGCAGCTGAAGGTATTACTGTAGTTCTAATTTCGTTAAACCTGGAATGTCGTCTACGCCCCAGGCTCCAGCGCCTAACGTCAGTATCTTCTCTGGTTTGGCTCTTGAGGAAGCATGGCTTGCTCTTCCTTCAGAGACATTAAGAAGCCTCACTGAAAGTGTCCCCAGTAGCAGTCGAGGCGTCATTAAGGCGAAAGGTGGGCCCACCCAACAGTAATGTGCGCTAGTAGGTGTTCGAGTAGTTTTGATCAGCTAGTGCATACTGCACGCATTGTTACCATCGGCCGTTACTTTAAACAGTGTCTGTGCCTTTACTTACTGCAAGTTGTAATTTTTTTTACTGTCGATAAAAAGGAAACAATCGTTTCGAACCATTAATTACACACCACAAAGTACGCAATCTAGGATCTGCTAACATAATTACGATACCAAGACCTTTGGATACAATATCTTGATTACTGGATCTATCTTATGTTAGTCTCCTGTATATCTTGCTTCTGTACATTTTTTACGCGCTTTGCTGCAAACTGTAAAATTTTTCGGTGAAGTTTACTTCGTCCGAGTGTCGTTTTATTTTGAGTACAAAAGTGAGGAAAATTATGTTCTACACCTCGCTCGCTAGCAGATGTAATCCCACTATAACACACTGATGTTCCGCAAACATTGCAGACTGATCAGAATACGAGAAGGCGCTATCCAAATACACAAATGTCTTGTCGTTTTCCCATGCACTGCCACTTGTGCGAAGAGCAGTTTAAATACAGTTGTTTCAAATGGTTCAAATTGCTCTGAGCACTATGGGACTTAACTTCTGAGGTCATCAATCCCCTAGAACTTAGAACTACTTAAATCTAACTAACCTAAGTTCATCACACACATCCATTCCCGAGGCAGGATTCGAACCTGCGACCGTAGCTGTCGCTTGGATCCAGACTATAGCGCCTAGAACCGCCCGGCCACTCCGGCCGGCAATTACAATTGTTTATCATATTCTTGATGCTGCGTGACGAGTACCAAAACCGAAATATTATACAGCTAATAGAAAAAGTTGACTAATTAATGTCCTTTGAGAATTCGGTGATTAGTAATATAATACTTTTATGTCTCAATCACAAAGTATTTTTAGGAACATACTACCAGCTCGGAAGTCTAATGCAACATCAGCTGCTGTTACTTATGCCACTGTATTTCTCATTGACGAACTATACGTAGCTAAGTATTTTATATCCGATGTATATTTCACTAGGCATTGAAACGGGTCAAATGATAATCAGAATAATTTTCGGTTGAGAGATAAAATTTTTTATATTGGGTCGCAACAGTATGCGATCACCACAGCCAAGTGACGATGCCACGACTTGAATTGTGGAATTGGTTACCGACGAATGAGAGGCGATGTGCAGCACAGAGGTATTTGCTATCAGAATTTCTACTTCGGACGTTCCACGAATGAAAAGGCAACACATTATTTGCACACGAGTAGGCAGATGGGGATAAAAGTACGCGTGGGGGCAAGAATTCGCATCAATTTTTCAGGTGTCGAAAGCAGAATTTCGCCATTTTTCTCTCCAAGCAGCGCATACGTCACTATCTCAGTTACATTCTGGACCCTTGTGGCAGTCAGACACTAACAGCTGGTTAAGTTACTTCGTGCGTTCTCAGTGTATAACTTGGACAGTTTTAATTGAGTGTTAAGTCAACATAAATCTGTCTAGGAATTAGATAAACTCCGTACAGGAACGGGCGGCTATTAACTTCCAATATCCTCCTTGTACTCCACGACCTCAGTTATGTGTGTTATCTGTAGAATGCCGAAAAAAAGCAGCATGGTGTAAAAGTACGCAGGTCTAATGGAGGAAAAGTTCGCAGGCGTTTTACCAAATCAAGAAATTATTTACGATCTTTTATCTCGTAACCTTTACATTGACTTAAGTAGGCCCATATAGCATATTAAAGTATTTTTCGTTGGTGTTTATTTACCTTAGATGTATATTATTCACCTTAGAGAACGTAAATTATGTTTTCCTTTTCTATAGGTTATCTTTCGTTGGATAATGATTTTTTTTTAGATATACATACCTCACATACATAGTTCAATTATAATTATGTCAGCCAAAGTGGCATTTTTCCCAGAAAATGTCCTAGAACACCAACTAGATGGCCTGTAAAAGACCCACTCTACTACCGAAGTCTTGCCATTAATGAAAATGGACGCTCAATCAGGAAGCGTCCCAAGCTACCTGCTTTTCAGAGACTGCGTTAAGAAAACTTGTTAAAACCGGCGAAGGTAGTGAGCACCTCGGCTGATTCACAAAAACTTTTTCATTGGAAGAAGAAGAAGAAGAAACAATAGTGCAGCATTACATTTCCGTCGATAAACGTTATTTCGATCTTACTCTTTTCTTTCTGTATTGGTCAAAAAATAAAGAATTCGTAATCGCTTTTCCATGTATTTATTGGTAATCGTTTTTATTTTCTTCATTTGGAGTTAAAAGTACGCATCTTGCCCCACGGCCGTGAACGCTTACATCAGAACATGAGGTAATACTACTACGAATGATTTTCAGGAAAACTTTCATTACTCTTATAACAACTAGACAAATATGATACTTATACAGTGTTTCCAAGAGGCCAAATTACGCGATGCGTGCGTAACTGTTATAATAATTCTGCAATTTTTTTGAACGTTTCGTAAAACAAAAAATGGTTACTTTTACCCCCACGTACCCTACAACTCCTGATTCTTACATGAAGGGGAAGGGAAACTAGCTCACACAGAGAGTAACCGAAAATTATTTCTTCCGCGTTCCTTCACGATTGGAACATGAAAAAGGATACATCAAAATGACAACGAAAGTACTCTCCTCAACAGAACAATGATGGCCTTTCTTTATACATATGCGGATGTAGACAATCATTTCGTGCCACATGACACGTAGACAGCAACCCATCGCAAATGGTAACCCTTATTTGGCTTTTAGTAATGAATTTTCCTGTCACATAAGATGGTTCAAATGGCTCTAGGCACTTTGGGACTTAACATCTGAGGTCATCAGTCCCCTAGACTTAGAAACTACTTAATCCTAACTAACCTAAGGACATCACACACATCCATGCCCGAGGCAGGATTTTAACCTGCGACCGTAGCAGCAGCGCGGTTCCGGACTGAAGCGCCTAGAACCGCTCGGCCACAACGACCAGCTGTTACATAAGAGATACAACCATTCACAATAACTTAAGATACCATTAATCCTTTTTTTATTGTCGTTGTCTTCTCCTTAAAATAAGGAATGAGTCTAATGGCGAAGATAATTAGAAATGGGGGTAGCACATTTTTTTCGTATTATGTGAGCAGTGTGTGCCACAGTTCTTATTACAACGTACATAACACATCATTGAGCAGCACATCATCGAACACTGGAGAATTACTACATATGCCAAATACAAGGAAAGATTTTGCAACACGCTATGAGTAATGATCATGCCATAAATATGAGACGAAGAAGATGTCATCAATTGCTGGTAGTCATGGTGCAGTATCTCAAGCATACAAATGACAGAAATGATCAGTATCTCAAGCGTACAAAAGAAATAAATGATAATTACAGTGAAAAAACTTGAAACATTTTAATGTGCCGAATATACAGAAATTTTGTAGGTGCTGCTAGATGTGAATATGCCTGTAGTATAGTAACAAATTTTAACGTCTTAGACGGTGTAACACTGTGTTATTAGCTAGCGTAAATGACATAGTCAGGACTAAAGACTATATTTGAATTTTCCTTTCTCCGTATACTGCAACGTCTACAACTGCTACTATCTCCTTAGATATTTACATAGTTTACAGGCCATCTTTCTTTAGATGAAACAGAGCGAGGAAGGTTAATACTTGTGTTTAAAACTTCTGCCTGAAGTAATCTAGTTGCTGATGGTCCGCGTAGCTTAGACAACCAACGGTAATACTTGATACTGCTCTCCGCCATGGAGGTGTAATAAATGGAAATGGCGCTACGGACTTAGGCAATAAGTAGCTTTGAAGCCGGTGCCGCTACCTTAACAACCAAAGATAATACTTGATACTGCGCTCCGCCATGGAGGTGTAAAAAATGGTAATGGCGCCTCAGACTTAGGCAATACGTAGCTTTGAAGCCGGCGCCGCTACCTAAGACACTCCAATTTATGTCGCATAGTAAATGTTACAGTGCTTCCTTGAATAGCACATTGTGAGGAAAGCATTTTCAGACTTCTTTCGGCGCCGGCCGCTGTGGCCGAGCGGTTCTAGGCGCTTCAGTCCCGAACCGCGCTGCTGCTACGGTCGCAGGTTCGAATCCTGCCTCGGGCATGGATGTGTATGATGTCCTTAGGTTAGTTAGGTTTAAGTAGTAATATGTCTAGGGAACTGATGACCTCAGATGTTAAGTCTCATAGTGCTTAGAGCCATTTGAACTTCTTTTGGTCTCAAATTCATATTTGATCAAATAATACGACGCATTTAGCGGCTTTAATTTTACTCTTTTTTATACGAATGAATAACCAGGAAGAGAAGTAAGCGATGCGAAAAGGTATTTTTCTGACGAAATTGATGTTTGCTGTACCTTCTTGAAAATTCTGAGGAAAGATTCTGCTATGTTTGGTGGTTCTCAATTGTTCCTTCTCACAGTGTTCACACAAGGAGCTTTTCAAGTTGGATTGAAATCTAATATGAAATGACTGAAATAAAACCGCTACAGCAAAATTAAATAGCACAACAAAACCCATGAATACCATTACAAAAGAAAATATCGTTTGAAATAGTTCGCTTATGAATAAAACGTGATTGCTTTACACTTAACACCATAGTCAGAACAACCAGTACGGCCGTAGCTGACGCAAGCTGCCTTGTGTGAGGAAAGCCATTCCGCGACTCCCATAGACAGACCACCGGAAGCTAATGTTTGGTGCAACTGGCATGGCGGACGTAGGCTTCAAGTTTGTGACATCAAGACACTTCCTTTTATTACACTTGCATGTGCTCGGCAGAACTCTCTGAATCTCTGGTTTGTGCGCTGCTACTCAAATACGAAATAAAATATTTTTCTATTATATGTATTTTGTGGTTAAATTCAGTCAACTGGGGTTCAGTAACTTTCATTGACATTCATTTAATAGCCCCCACAGTTTTTAAAGAATATCAGACACTGTTATGGAAATATATCTCGGCGAACTATTTTAAAACCGGAGAAATCGTTTCTCACTTTTTGTGCTTGTCACAATTTAAATACTTCTTTCGGTATACGAAGTCAGTTGACCATAGCTTCCGAATAAATGTGTTTGAAAATAAACTTAGGAAATAGTGATGATTAAAAGATTAGTTTTCTCTTTGCAATAGCTTTCAGTTGATTTATTTAGCACTAAAAAATACAATAGCGTGACACATATATAAAACTTCAAATAATGTAACGACATCGTAGTTGACTTGATGGTGGCCAGAGTAAGAATTAATTATAACATCATTGACATTGAATCACTCTTTTTACAATTGTCATTCAATTTTATTCATCATCAGTTACTGCATTAATAGGCCTTTAAGGCCTACAGCAGAAAAATTATAAAAGAACATGAAATTTCCTGGCAGATTATAACTGTGTACCGGACCGAGACTCGTACTCGGGACCTTTGCCTTTGGCGGGGAAGTGCTCTACCAACTGAGCTACCCAAGCACGACTCACGCACCGTCCTCACAGCTTTAATTCCGCCAGTTCCTCGTCTTCTACCTTCCAAACTTCACAGAATCTCTCATGCGAAAGGAGAGCTTCTGTGAAGTTTGGAAGGTAGGAGACGAGGTACTGGCGGAATTAAAGCTGTGAGGACGGTCCGTGAGCCGTGCTTGGGTAGCTCAGTTGGTAGAACACCTGCCCGCGAAAGGCAAAGGTCCCGAGTTCGAGTCTCGGTCCGGCACACAGTTTTAATCTGCCATGAAATTTCATATCAGCGCACACTCTGCTGTATAGTGAAAATTTCATTTTATAAAAGAACGCATTACAAAAAGCACAGTAAAAATTACTGCTAAGTGCGAGTATAGCTCGCACACCAAGGGTTCTATACAAACTTAGTTACGTATATAGATAGTTCATCCAAATCTGGAATCAAGAATTTCGCAATTTAGGCCTGTTTTGGGTATCGACACTGGAAAGATATCAAAATATTTGATAAAAATGGCCATATCGTTTGATTGCATTGACAGGGGGTCGCGGACCTTAGTGTGTGCCATAAATTTTAACTATATTTCTCCCCGTTCGCGAGAAAATGAGTTCTTAACAGCATGACAGCCAAAAGATGGATAAGAAACTAATCCTGTAAGGGTTCCATTTTTACTGATAGGCGTACAGAGCCCTAAAATGGAGGTCAGTCAGTCACAACAGAAGAGATAACTACTGCAGACGGCTACCCATCGTTTCCGTCCCTAACTTCAGTTTCCACAGCTATCGGCATCGCTTTCTTAAGGACTGTGAATACTCGATTCTTCCGTCGCGTCCTTGTTCGTTCCCGTAGGTGTATTCGAGCAGGATAAGAATGGAGGACTTTAGCATGAAGGATGTAGCCTATTTGTGCCCAAATAGTGAGCCATGTGTGGCTTTCCATGCCACTGCTACGGGTCTTCTTTCGTTCTTCGATCCCCATTACCTTTCATGTAAATGTCAATGTCTACATCTACATCTACATACATACTCCGTAATCCACCACACGGTGCGTGGCGGAGGGTACCTCGTACCACAACGAGCATCTTCTCTCCCTGTTCCACTCCCAAACAGAACGAGGGAAAAAAGACTGCCTATATGCCTCTGTACGAGCTCTAATCTCTCTTATCTTATCTTTGTGGTATTTCCGCGAAATGTAAGTTGGCGGCAGTAAAATTGTACTGCAGTCAGCCTCAAATGCTGTTTCTTTAAATTTCCTCTGTAGCGATTCACGAAAAGAACGCCTCCTTTCTTCTAGAGACTCACACCCGAGTTCCTGAAGCATTTCCGTGACACTCGCATGATTATCAAACGTACCAGTAACAGATCTAGCAGCCCGCCTCTGAATTGCTTCTATGTACTCCCCCAATCCGACTTGACAGGGATCCCAAACGCTCGAGCAGTACTCAAGAATAGGTCGTATTAGTGTTTTATAAGTGGTCTCCTTTACAGATGAAACACATCTTCCCAAAATTCTACCAATGAACCGAAGACGACTATCCGCCTTCCCCACAACTGCCATTACATGCTTGTCGCACTTCATATCGCTCTGCAATGTTACGCCCAAATTTTTAATCGACGTGACTGTGTCAAGCGCTACGCTACTAATGGAGTATTCAAACATTACAGGATTCTTTTTCCTATTCATCTGCATTAACTTACGTTTATCTATATTTAGAGTTAGCTGCCATTCTTTACACCAATCACAAATCCTGTCCAAGTCATCTTGTATCCTCCAAAAGTCACTCAACGACGACAACTTCCCGCACACCACAGCATCATCAGCAAACAGCCGCACATTGCTATCCACCCTATCCAAAAGATCATTTATGTAAATAGAAAACAACAGCGGACCTACCACACCTCCCTGGGGCACTCCAGATGATACCCTCACCTCCGATGAATACTCACCATCGAGGGCAACGTACTGGGTTCTATTACTTAAGAAGTCAATGTTGAATGAGTCGATACGAATTTCCCGTTTTGCGTGAAGTACACCCGTCAGCACATCAGCCGATTTCCGCGATGTCATGCAACAATCGAAACCATATAAAAAGTAAGTAGTTTTGCTTTAAACAAATATCACCATGAAAACACATTAAAATTAATATGCTGCATTCCACATGTCGTCCTTTACCACGTATCCTGCAGGTGGCCATGTCTTCAGTGGTTACCTGTCTTCTACGCTGGCTACAAGGAAACCCCAGAGAAGCGTCGCACCGAGTGTAACAGAAAGCGTCCAGCAGTTCTGCTTATGAGAGGTGTGTGGAAACTCTATCTGCGAAGCGCAGTCCGTGGGGCAGGGGAAAAGCCAATGCGTCGGATGAGGTGGGAGAATGGGTGGGGAGTGGATAACACGGCAGCGATGCGACCACGGCCGGCGGTCGCAGTCCGTGCCCGGCGTATCGGAAATGCTATCGACGCTGACCATCACGCCATTTAGCAGCCGCTATCGGATGTACGCGCGTTTTTTCTGCCCAACAGGTCGAAGCGAGTGGTGTGGCGCAGGCGAGGGAGGCCGATATAATGGAAAGCAGTTGTGGGGTGGGACGCGTCCGCTGACGCCGACCTAATGCCTGCAGCAGTAGTCCTAGAGCAGTGCGCGTAGCACTGTAGAGGCGTCACCGTCACTTGCATCCCCCTCACGCCTGCTTGTGTTCACGCAGTGTAGTGTTGCAAATTTGTGCTCGCGACACTGCCGTCCGTGTCGCTTGATCGACGACAGATGTTCATGTCTACATCTTGCACCCACACTGCGCAAGCAACATGACGGTGTGGTGCGGAGGATTATTCTGTTATAACAATCATTTCCAAATCCGCCCACTCCCTTCCCACGCCCACCAATCCATTGGCAAATCAAGTGTGGAAAGAAAGACTGCCGGTATGCCCCTATATTTTTCCGAATTTTTCATTTTGTGAATCTCATGTGCGGGGGTCTTGGTGAAAACTTCTTAAAGTCAATGCTCTCTGAATTTCTCCGTTATGCATAACGCCTTCCATTCTAATATTGTGCGTCGTATCTGTTTGTTCTAAGTCGTGTCTCCCTACCACTTCCGCGCAACGACGCTCTGAGCGTGTATTTTAGGGAATTGACTAGTTTGAACCTGGGACATGTTGCTGGTAAGGAGACGCCAGACCCCACATGACATGTAAAGTACAGAAGAGTTCAGTGAGACTAGCGATGATATAATCAAATAGTTAATGATTTCAGCGTCAGCTCCACTGAACTCCCTGTAAAAGAATCTTAATACTAACTAAATTTAGTGGAAGGGGTTCAAGGCTTTCCTATTTTTAGTTAGCTGGTAAAATAACGTCGAAAAAGCAGTTACGTTTACCATTTGAATTTTTATTCTACTCACAAAATACTGTTTATAAATTGTACTATTGATAAAAGGAGATATTTTGATACAGGATGAAAAAACCAACTGCATTCAACAAAAGTGTGAACGAATATTCTCTGAATAGGTTTCCAAGTTCTATAATGGATCGAAGGATGACCTATGCCATTTCACATCTGTAATCTAGGTTTAAATTAAGTTTCATAAAAGAGAAAACTATTAAAAATGGTCTACAGTGACCCTCAGTTATCTTTAATTACTCATTTAACTTGTCGTAAGTTACAGTGGCTGATGTGGCTTCTCAATAATTATATAACAGAAAAAACATCGCGTTTCAGATCTTAACTTCAAGTATTAAATGTGAATAACACGAAGTTTAATTGCCGATCGACACTAGTATTACGTAAAAAGGGGTTGTAACAGATGAGACTTCTGCAGTTCTGAGTGAAGCCTTATGCACTCTTATGCGGCATCGCGTGCGTTCATTACCTTGTCGGTGGTTTGGCAGTGTCAGGGTCGTCGGGCGGCGCAGCTCCACACACCTCGCCGTCTCGGTAGCAACTTTCTCAAATGGTTCAAATGGCTCTGAGCACTATGGGACTTAACTACTGTGGTCATCAGTCCCCTAGAACTTAGAACTACTTAAACCTAACTAACCTAAGGACATCACACACATCCATGCCCGAGGCAGGATTCGAACCTGCGACCGTAGCAGTCGCGCGGTTCCGGACTGCGCGCCTAGAACCGCTAGACCACCGCAGCCGGCCCAACTCTCTCAAACTTATACTTACTACTGTTTACTGAAGTTGGTTTAAGAAAAAGGCATCTGACTGTGTTTTCAACTGACCAATCGGCGTCTCAATGTTAACCTTAAGCTCAGCCTACAAAAATTCTGTCTATCCAATGAGAAACGATATACATTTCGTGGTGGGGCAATGGTTTTAATGTTTGCTACATAACAGAGACGCATATAGTCTCACGCTAAAACTTGCAGCTGGTGTGGCCCTTTTGGTGTTATCGTAAGAGCTATACTATTCTTCTGCAGGGCTCTATCTTTTAACATGGGCTGGGGGATGGACTCCCCGGCGGTCGGCTGGCGATGTGGGTGTCCCATTGTCCCGCTCTTATAGTAGGGCCTGCTAGCCTACACGGCTCTGCTCTCGACTTCTGTTCTTGTTTCTCCCCTCGGAACTGCGTCTGTTTCACGGTGGGAGGGTATGCCATGCATTTAGACATTCTTGTGTTACTCTGTGGTATTCCATTTGCTCACTCATTGATCGTATTACTTTGGTTAATTTACTGTCAGGATTTATTCGGAGCTATGTGACATATTGCCGGATTTGCTATCATGTTGGGGTTTTCATGGAAGGTGTTGGATTTGCCTGACACCTTACACCTCGTAGCGACTTGCACTAGAGCTACTGCGCATCTCCATAATGCCCTTGCAGCGACTAAAGGAAGTGCGCCGCTCTTCCCTGGACCTACTCTATTACTGCCACTCCATAAGGTCCCAGACTAATAATCAGTACTCAAGAATTGATCAGACGTGAGTTTCACTGCTCCAGCTCTACGGTGAAGGAAGAAAGTGGCTGGACGAGAACAAGCCACCGCTAGTGATTGTATGAAACGGACATATAAACGTGGTCGTATTGGGCCTATCACCAGTCATAGCCCAAATCCGACTCCTCCAGGATGGCGAGCGGAGCCTTTTGCCGGCGGTGCGCCGCCTTATAAAGCCATTTGGCGGATGTATCTGCAGGAACTATTAGCTATCACTTTTTTTTTTTTTGTTTGGGGGAAGAGACAGCGAGGTCATGGGTCTCATCGGATTAGGGAAGGATAGGGAAGGAAGTCGGCCGTGCCCTTTCAAAGGAACCATTCCAGCAATTGCCTGGAGCGATTTAGGGAAATCACGGAAAACCTAAATCAGGATGGCCGGACGCAGGATTGAATCGTCGTCCTCCTGAATGCGAGTCCAGTGTGCTACCACTGCGCCACCTCGCTCGGTATCTATCACGTACCTGGCCCTGGAAAGTAGTTTCTAGGCTACCTGCGACCTCTGGTGAAGTTGTTCTGCAGGCTCCGCGAACGGGTAACGGTCCCTGGCCGCCGTAGGTTGAGACCTGGTGTTGGATTGTGTTGTGGCCGCCGGTAAATATTTGTTTTGACTACACAGACGACGTAGGTTCTCCTGTAATTCAGGCATCCCATGATGGTTGGACGTATAGTGGGATGACGATGCAGTAGGCCCTACATGTCCGAGGTTGGCGGCCACAGCAGGAAACATGTTCAAGACTAAACTTTGTGAGATACAGTTTTGTAATTCTAGTATCTGAGGAATCGTGCTGTGAAGTAAAAGTGTGCGAACTTTTCTTCACAATATGTATACATGGTGGTCCACTGATCGTGACTGGGCCAAATATCTCACGAAATAAGCGTCAAATGAGAAAACTACAAAGAACGAAACTTGTATAGAAGGGGGAAACCTGATGGCGCTATGGTTGGTCTGCTGGATTGCGCTGCCATAGGTCAAACGAATATCAACTGCGTTATTTTAAACAGGAACCCTCATGTTTTATTACATATTCGTTTAGTACGTAAAGAAACATGAATGTTTTAGTTGGATAACTTTTTTCGCTTTGTGATAGATGGCGCTGTAATAGTCACAAACATACGGCTCGCAATTTTAGACGAACGGTTGGTAACATGTAGGTTTTTTAAATTAAAATACAGAACGTAGGTACGTTTGAACATTTTATTTCGGTTGTTTCAATGTTATAAATGTACCTTTGTGAACTTATCATTTCTGAAAACGCATGCTGTTACAGCGTGATTACCTGTAAATACCACATTAATGCAATAAATGCTCAAAGTGTTTTCCGCCAACCTGAATGCATTTGGCAATACGTGCAACGACATGCCTCTCAACAGCGAGTAGTTCGCCTTCCGTAATGTTCTCACATGCGTTGACAATGCGCTGACGCATGTTGTCAGGCGTTATCGGTGGATCACGACAGCAAATGTCCTTCAACTTTTCCCACAGGAATAAAACCGGAACGTCAGATGCAGTGAACGTGCGGGCCATGGTATGGTGCTTCGACGACCAATCCACGTGCCATGAAATATGCTATTCAATACCGCTTCAACCGCACGCGAGCTATGTGCCGGACATAGATCATGCTGGAAGTACATCGCCATTCTGTCATGAAGTGAAACATATTGTAGTAACAACGGGAGAACACTACGTAGGAAATCAGCATACATTGCACCACTTAGATCGCCATCTATAAAATGAGGGCCAATTATCCTTCCTCCCATAATGCCGCATCATACATTAACCCACCAAGGTCGCTGATGTTCCGCTTCTCGCAGCCATCGTGGATTTTCCGTTGGCCAATAGTACATATTATGCCGGGATGCGTTACCGCTGTTGGTGAATGACGCTTCGCCGCTAAATAGAACGCGTGCAAAAAATCTGTCATTGTCCCGTAGTTTCTCTTGTGCCCAGTGGCAGAACTGTACTCGACGTTCGAAGTCGTCGCCATGCAATTCCTGGTGCTTAGAAATATGGTACGGGTGCAATAGGTGTTGATGTAGCATTCTCAACACCGACGTTTTTGAGATTGCCGATTCTCGCGCAATTTTTCTACTACTGATGCGCAGGATTAGCCGCGACAGCAACTAAAACACCTACTTGTGCATCATCATTTGTTGCCGGTCGTGGTTGAAGTTTCACATGTGGCTCAACACTTCCTGTTTCCTTAAATAACGGAACTATCCGGCGAACGGTCCGGACACTTGGATGATGTCGTCCAGGATACCGAGCAGCATACATAGCACACGCCCGTTGGGTAGTTTGATCACAATAGCCATACATCAACACGATATCGACCTTTTCCGCAAATGGTAAACGGTCCGTTTTAACACGAGTAATGTATCACGAAGCAAATACCGTTCGCACTGGCGGAGTGTTAGGTGATACCACGTACTTGTATGTTCGGTCTAACGCACATCTTTCCGGGCGGGAAAGAGCCCCTGGTTCCCACACGAATCCGCCCGGCAGATTTTGTGTCGAGGTCCGGTGAAACGGCCAGTCTGTGGATGATTTTTAGGCGATTTTCCATCTGCCTCGGCGATGCGGGCTGTTTCCCCTTATTCCGCCTCAGTTACACTATGCCGGCCATTGCTGCGCAAACAAGTTCTCCACGTGCACGTACACCACCATTACTCTTCCACGCAAACATAGGGGTTACACTCGTCTGGTGTGAGACGTTCCCTGGGGGGTCCTCCGGGTGCCGAACCGCACAATAACCCTGGGTTCGGTGTGGGGCGGCGGAGGGGTGAAGTGGACTACGGCAGTCGTCATGGGGTTGTGGACCACTGCGGCTGCGCTGGGACGGAGCCTCTCCGTCGTTTCTAGGTCCACAGTTAACATACAATACAATACTTATACGTTTGTGACTATTTCAGCGTCATCTATCACAAAGCGAAAAAAGTGGTCCAAGTAAATCATTCATATTTCTTTACGTACTACACGAATATGTAATAAAAATGGGGGTTCCTATTTAAAAAAACGCAGTTGATATCCGTTTGACCTATGGCAGCGTCATCTAGCGGGCCAACCATAGCGCCATCAGGTTTCCCCCTTCCAGCTAGACGAGTTTCGTTCTTTGCAGTTTTTCGTTTGCCGCTTATTTCGTGAGATATTTGACGCGGTCACGATCAATGGACCACCCTATATATACCGGGTGATCAAAAAGTCAGTATAAATTTAAAAACTGAATAAATCACGGAATAATGTAGATAGAGAGGTACAAATTGACACACATGCTTGGAATGACATGGGGTTTTATTAGAACCAAAAAAATACAAAAGTTCAAAAAGCGTCCGACAGATGGCGCTTCATCTGATCAGAATAGCAATAATTAGCATAACAAAGTAAGACAAAGCAAAGTTGATGTTCTTTACAGGAAATGCTCAATATGTCCAACATCATTCCTCAACAACAGCTGTAGTCCAGGAATAATGTTGTGAATAGCAGTGTAAAGCATGTCCGGAGTTATGGTGAGGCATTGGTGTCGGATGTTGTCTTTCAGCATCACTAGAGATGTCGGTCGATCACGACACACTTGCGACTTCAGGTAACCCCCCAAAAAAATGTTCAACTGGCTCTGAGCACTATGGGACTTAACTTCTGCGGTCATCAGTCCCCTAGAACTTACAACTATTTAAACGTAACTAACCTAAGGACATCACACACATCTATGCCCGAGGCAGGACTCGAACCTTCGACTGTAGCAGTCGTGCGGCTCCGCACTGTAGCGCCTTGAACCGCTC
Organism: Schistocerca americana; assembly: GCF_021461395.2. NCBI lineage: Eukaryota > Metazoa > Arthropoda > Insecta > Orthoptera > Acrididae > Schistocerca > Schistocerca americana. Next base: position 198,192,228 of record NC_060122.1, on the reverse strand, counting down.
GGCTACTTCGGCCGGCGCTGGTAACCCCAAAGCCAATAATCGCACGGACTGAGGTTTGAGGACCTGGGAGGCCAAGCATGACTAAAGTGGCGGCTGAGCACACGATCATCACCAAACGACGCGCGCATGAGATCTTTCACGCGTCTAGCAATATAGGGTTGTTCTAATAAAACCCTATGTCATTCCAAGCATGTGTCTCAATTTTTACTTCACTATCTACATTATTCCGTGGTTTATTAATATATATATATATATATATATATATATATATATATATATATATGTATATTTACAGGGTGAGTCACCTAACATTACCGCTGGATATATTTCGTAAACCACGTCAAATACTGACGAATCGATTCCACAGACCGAACGTGAGGAGAGGGACTAGTGTAATTGGTTACTACAAACCATAAAAAAATGCACGGAAGTATGTTTTTGAGCACAAACCTACGTTTTTTTAAATGGAACCCCGTTAGTTTTGTTAGCACATCTGAACATATAAACAAATACGTAATCAGTGCCGTTTGTTGCATTATAAAATGTTAACTACATCCGGAGATATTGTAAGTTGACGCTTGAGTACCACTCCTCCGCTGTTCGATCGTGTGTATCGGAGAGCACCGAATTACGGAGGGATCCAAAGGGAACGGTGATGTACCTTAGGTACAGACGAGACTGGAAGAGCACTTTACGTCCACATGCTAACACCTTGTTATTGGTCTTTTTCGTTGACGCAGATGTACATTACCATGAGGGGTGAGGTACACGAACACACGTTGTTTCCGTTTTCAATTACGGACTGGAATAGAGTGTGTCCCGACATGTCAGGCCAATAGATGTTCAATGTGGTGGCCATCATTTGCTGCACACAATTGCAATCTCTGGCGTAATGAATGTCGTACACGCCGTAGTACATCTGGTGTAATGTCGCCGCAGGTTGCCACAATACGTTGTTTCATATCCTCTGGGGTTGTAGGCACATCACGGTACGCATTCTCCTTTAACGTGCCCCACAGAAAGAAGTCCAGAGGTGTAAGATCAGGAGAACGGGCTGGCCAATTTATGCGTCCTCCACGTCCTACGCAACGCCCGTCGAACATCCTGTCAAGGGTCAGCCTAGTGTTAATTGCGTAATGTGCAGGTGCACCGTCATGCTGATACCACATATGTCGACGCGTTTCCAGTGGGACATTTTCGAGCAACGTTGGCAGATCATTCTGTAGAAACGCGATGTATGTTGCAGCTGTCTGGGCCCCTGAAATGAAGTGAGGACCATTGAGGTGGTCGCCAATGATTCCGCGCCGTACATTTACAGTCCACGGTCGCTGTCGCACTACCTGTCTGAGCCAGCGAGGATTGTCCACGGACCAGTAATGTATGTTCCGTAGATTCACTGCCCCGTGGTCTATGAAACCCGCTTCATCGGTAAACAGGTAGAACTGCAACGCTTTCTCTGTTAATGCCGATTGACAGAATTGCACTCGATGATTAAAGTCATCGCCATGTAATTGCTGATGCAGCGACACATGAAACGGGTGAAAGCGGTGACGATGCAGTATGCGCATGACACTAATTTGACTCAGTCCACTGGCTCTCGCAATGTCCCGTGTACTCATGTGTGGGTTCATGGCAACAGCACAGCTAACACACCAACTGCACCCGCTTCTCCTGTGACGGGCCTGTTACGGACCCGTTTGCGTGCTACGACCATACCTGTTGCATACAGTTGGCAGTAGATGTTTTGCAATGTACGGCACGTTGGATGCTCTCTGTCCGGGTACCGTTCTGCATACACCCTGCAGGCTTCAGCTGCATTTCGTCGACACTCGCCATAGATGAGTATCATCTCCGCCTTTTCAGAGTTCGAATACACCATGGCCACAGTTCCTACAACACTAAAATATCACAGACGTCTGGTAACACGGTGTACTACAGTTGGTCTGCGTGCGGAGACGAATGCAGAATAACAATAGCAGCAAGCGCTACATGCGGACACTGCGACAGGTAGACCACACCACAACAGTGCACTGCAGCCACACTCGTAAACACGGTCGTCAACGTAAACATGTCCCTGCAGATGCAGCTCGCCGACCGTGGCCCGTGTTTGTTACAACACGCAACTGAACGTCGGAGATTTCAAGCGTCAACTTTAGGTTACAATATCTCCGGATGTAATTCACATTTTACAATGCAACAAACGGCACTGATTACGTATTTGTTTATATGTTCAGATGTGCTAACAAGACTGACGTGGGTTTGTGTTAAAAAACATACTTCCGTGCATTTTTGTATGGTTTGTATTAACCAATTACGCTAGCCCCTCTCCTCACGTTCGGTCTGTGGAATCGGTTCGTCAGTATCTGATGTGGTTTACGAAATATATCCAGCAGTAACGTTATATATATATTGACGTTTTATGTACGATGCAGTATCTGGAATTGGGAATTCACGCCTAAAGAGTGGACTGAATTTATGAGATTTTTGGGCTAAGTGCGTCAGTTGGGGTGGAAAAATCGAAGGAAGGAGTAGGTTAAGTTTCACGGAAGAGAAAGTTGTTAGCTCGGGGAACTGGGAGCGCGTTATACGGAGGCAACTCTTGCGGAAAAAGTCTGCCAGAGGCGGGAGACAGACGGACGGCGTTCTCTGCTGGCATCACAGCCGGCAGCCTGCGCGCCCCTCGTGACGTGCGATCCGCCTCACGTGGCACGCCTGGTGCCAGTCCACGCCACGCCACGCCACGCCACGCCACGCCTCGCAGCCTGCGGCGCGAGCGCCGCTGCGGGCCGGGTTTGCCTTCCCGCGCCGTCACGTCCCCCACGGTGCCACAAAGCACTCCGCCATATTAACCAAAACTGCGCGAAAAATCCCGCCGCGGATATGCGCGCTCATGAATATTAAAGCGGCGCGGACCGCGCGTTGTGAGATTTTTGTTTCGCTGTCCACCCGCGCGTTCTGGCCGGCCCATTCAGCAGGAAAATCAATTGTTTTCTTTCTTTTTTTTTATCCCTCGAGTGAAAACACGGCTCGAGAACTGGCGACAGTTGTTCCAGAAACAACGTGGCGTACACAGCCAATGGCTCGTTTCGCGACTGCGAGGTGTAGCAGTCATAAATGCGAGTAGATTACGGAATCAGCGACTGGTGTTTGGGAGGTGTTGTGCAGTACGTATTATGCATAGGTGGTCATTATTTAGTTATTTATAATAACGAGCTAAGTACTACAAGATAACCTTTGTGGCTCCACTCTACACTTACTGCAATCAGCGACGTAGTTCGTAGGTTTGATTTATCCTTATCTCCTTCCGGCGGTTGTAGTATTAGTTACGTAAATCTTGAGTGTTATACTCCGAGGAAACTAGAAAATGATATCACATTACTCCATACTAGTGTGAATAGGAGCAACAATATTTTTAAACAGACTTGCGCATTTCTGTTCAAGTATTTTCCAACCGTTCTAATACATATAGGAATCGAAACGATCCACTTTGTTATTGATTTTATTATAGAAATAGCTCACTGTAAACTAACGCAATGTGTAGTTGTTAAATGTGGTAGTTTCTGCACAAAGCTGTCAATTTTTTGAAAGTAAATGTTTAATGTGAGTAAATATCTGAAGGCTGTGGACCCATCCAACATAAGAACAGTACGCAGTTATTATCAGTTAAGTGCCCATTACCCTTTGTAACAACAACGACGCTGTACTATTGTACATATAAGTAAATTTTTTTTCCACCTGATTTTTCGATAAACTAGTTTAATTGATGTTCTCATTTCATTTATTTTTTGTTTCATGTCATTGTGCTAAGAAAAGTGTAAACAAGTTTCAATGTGAATATTAATGTTTACGTCAAATGTCAAGCAATATTGTAATAATATTGAAATGTAACAAATGTTGAAACTGTTGTCAGATATTTAAAATTTTAACTGTGCGTCTGGTCCATGCGTAGGCAATGTGTTAGGATATGTAGAATGCAAAACCTCGGGTGAATACCCTGTCTGTAAGGGAGCGGTAAAAGGTGGATGGCAGGCGAGCGCGGGAAAATGCGCACGGGCACTGCACAGCACAACGGGCTCAGCAGTAGTAGTTGGAGTTTGGCATTGGTCTGAGCAACACCTTCTGGAGCGAGGAGACTCTCCTGGAAGACGTAGCTTCACTGAGCCTCGGGTATGCTGTTCCAACGCCCACACAGCATGGCAAAATTCCATAGGCACTAATTGGAAAAGTATTGCGACGCAAAGAAGAATTAAAGTGCCGATACGTCAAGAGACATAGCTGTGGTTGTATGTGTGCTCTGTGCCTCGCCATCTCGCCGCCCGCCAACCGCCGCATCGATACAAGCAGGTTGAAACTTGTAGTACTGTATTCGTACGGACCATAGAGTGAACTGTTCAATAATAACCTAAATTTTACCAGAACTTTCGCATCATTTAATTATCCTCACAACTAACCTAGACAGGGTCCTTTCCAAATGCTGTGCAATCCGAGTGTCCCGAAATGAAAAATTAAATTTTGAGTTAATAATAATTACTTGCAGACCTAGCTATGTTAGAATGATGTTAAAATAACCGTTTTGTTAATGAACCAGTAAATGAATAACGAAGGTCTAACGAAGTTGAAAGATAACTTTAATATTGATATAGTAATGAAGTTTAATTATTTCGAGACAGATATAAAGGTATTTAAATGAACAGTAAATAAGAAAAAAAAAGAGTGGTAACTCATATACTGGGAAATCTTGAACGCATAATAATTTCAGTAATCAATTTATTTATACAGTTTCAGAGTCCCCCCCCCCCCCCTTTTATTCATTTGAATTCGGGAAGTGTTCTAAATTGGTCTGACCAGGAAAAGTTAAAGTCAAATTAAAAGACAAAATTTATCAGTGTTTTATCTTGATTAAAAATGACATTTTGTGTGTGGCTCGAAAGTGCTATTTCTAGGGTAACCTATGCCCGATTTTAATCAGATCAATAGACAGTACGAAGTTTTGTAGTATACATTATAGTGTAGTGTTATGTATTCATGGTTTTTCTATATCAGTACAGAATGTGAAGCTATCAGTTCAATAGATTTTCTGGTTCTAAAATTTTACTATATTATGCAGTGTTTCTACGTGTTGTTTTGCATGAATATACACCAACTTGTAGAGGGAAGAAACTGAGTTAATGTCTAATTAGGCTGGCGACTGTATTATTATCTAATTGGTAGCATCTTCAGTGTTGCTTTTGGTCCATTTTGGTCCATTTTGAACTTACTTGACGGATCATTGTTATTACAGAGTGGGTGTAAGTCTGATTTGCCACCATTCAGGTACACGCGGTCGATATCTGTACGAAAATCCTTTCTCATAAGGTGAACCCCGCTCACTTATCATAGTACAGGCTTTAACGAGTATTGTGTGCCCCACGCGCGCGATACAAGTGGCTCCCGGTGACAGGACATCCAGTTGTTGTCGGTCACAAATTAACGTGAATACCGAACAGTGGATGTTCAGTGACACGAATTGCAATATTATTCAGTAAAGTAAATAGCAGTGAACGTCAAGTACGGTAGTGGGGTGTAATTTGCGTTTGGTATGGACAAGAACGTAAACACAGTAGATGGGCCAAGCGTAATGGAAGATGCGGCTGGCAATGACAGGAGTTTACGCGGCCAGATAGCAGATGGCGTTAGTGGTAGACAATTGGCGTTCATACAACACCACGAACATGTTAACTATCAGGTTGAAATTTCGAGATCGCCTCGAATACAGCAAGGAATAAAACAGGAAGTAGAGGATGACTTTGTAGATGATAGTGGGTACGTGAACGAATCCACTGACATGTTTGATTCGCCGCAGATAAAGAAAGAACCAAAAGAAAATTTTGAAATAGGATCGGAATACACCGATTCCGTAGAACAAAACAGTGTGAATATTTTAAGAATGAACGACTTATTTGAACGATTAACCAAACAAATTGCAGGACAGAGTGAGCAGCTCAAAACACAGAATGATCAGCTTAAAACACATGTTGGCGAGCAGCTTAAAATACAAAGTAATCAGCTCAGAACACAGAATGATCAGCTTAAAACACAAGTTGGTCAGCTTAAAGCACAGGTCGAAGAACAAGGAATTAAAATTTGTAAATAAATAGAACAGGTAGAACAAAAAGTGTGTAATTTAAGTTTTGCAGTAAATACTATGAAGTCTGAAAGTGACACAATTAATAAAAATATGAATAATATGCAGGGGGAAATTGACAACATTAACAGTAGGTTTGATGTTGAAATTCTCAACATCCAAGAGAAAGTGGAGCCTCTAGTTGAAACAAAAGTAGACGATAAAGTTTTCGGTCTTAAAACTGAGATCGTAAACGAATGTCAACATGGAATCTCACAGTTGAAAAAAGCAGTTTTAGATATTAAAGGAAATTTAGGCGAAAAAGTTACCGGATGTAAACAGAACGTCCGTTAGATTTCATCAAAAATTGTGAGAGGATGTTTCCTAAACACTTGTCTGGTCAGGAAAAGATAAACGTAGTAATTAGCGCCTTGGCAGGTGATGCTAAGCGCTGGGGAATTAACTTGAATACCGAACTAATGACGTTCGTAGAGTTTGAACAAAAATTTACGGAAGAATACTGGTCCGAACAAAAACAGGATCATTTGTGGCGCGAGTTTATAAAGGCAAAACTTCATGATAACAGGAGCAGGAATTCTTTGAAAGATTTCTGCGAATATTGGTACCGAAAGTTGACACATGTAAGAGGGAGAAGATCCGATTCTGAAATCGTATGGGAGCTATATAAAAAGCTTCCAGAAGATTCGAAGAGATATGTGGGAAGCAATCATCGGAGCTTCCAAGCGTTTCTCGAAAGCGTCGAAGACGAAGACCACTGGCGCGAAAGTCGTGCCAATTATCAGAATTTTAGTGACAGGAATAATCGTAATAATGACGAGAAGAATGACGGCGATGGTTTTCGCGTCAACATGATACAGAGAGGTAGAGGCAGAGGAAGAGGGAGTTATCCAGGTCGCGGTAGAGGGTACACCGCGCAAAATAATAACGACGCGGGAAACTCATTTCCGCGAACGTTGCGGGCCAAATGGAAGCGAACAGAACATACCGGCTCCGATTTGAGAAAGATTACTGGACTGACAGTGAAGTTATGAGACAGCTTAAGGACAGGCGTGGAACAACGCAGCGTGTTGTGGCGAAGCAAGCATCAGGTGCGTGCGCAGATGACTCATCTTCGCCGCACACTGCGTTACATGTTAACCGGCGAGTGGAGCATCAGTGGGCAACGGCCCAGCCTAGCAGATCAGCTGTTCAGAGAGAAGCCACTAGCAAGGCGGCAGAATTAGGCACGAACATTGCCGCAAGAGCTGGCGAATACATTACGAGTGGTAATTCTGTGGCGAAGGAAATAGTGGATGGAACAGTGGATACACAGAGAGGTGCGGTTAGCAGTGTTAGCAATGAAGTAAATGGCGAGAATGAATTAGCAGAAGTAACTGATTGGCGTGTGCAGATTGACGATCTGTACAAGGGCCTCAAGCAATGTGAGTGGGGGGATTTTAAGAAGGAATATGAGGCAAGGAGGTTAATTAGTGAAAAAGGAAATAGTAATGACGTCGATAAGGTGACGTGGCCCGAATTTGAAGAGGAGAGAGTAAATAGCGCCGCACAAAGTACGCGTGCTGCCGATAGAACGATGGTTAAAGATAGGAAGGAATTGGAGGATGAAATCCTAAGCATTGACGAGGAAGTAACTTCTGTTAACGATCCGCCAACAGTACAAGCTGTTACCGAAAGGCACCATGGGGAAGGGGCAGGTAATTACCTAAGAGTAATTGAAGTCCACGAGGATTACACTAAATATGAAGTAACAGTGGATGTGAGTAATGCTGATAATGAGGTCGTTTTGCCTAAAGAGAATATTGAGTTAAAATCAAAGCCTGATGAAAATGCAGAGGAAGAACTTAGTGCCTGTCTCAGAAAAGCTTCTATGTTAGAACCTGAAAGCGATCCAGAATGGTCAGATTCTGACGATAGTTCAGATGACGAGTATTTCAGTACTAGTGAAAATAATGGGAATACAGCTAATTGCGATATTGTACCTACTGATGACGAAGTTTCAAAACAAAAGCCAGATGTTGAGACTGAATACAGAAAAAAGGAGCCACCGGATGACTCAGTGTCAATGTTACAAAGAGTTGAAGTATTTGATGACTTTGAGCTCCGGGAACCAAAGAAACCGCCAGATATAGGTGATGTGCAGGTAAAAACCATATCTTGGGACGATGTTATCGTCGATCCGGATTTGCTTAGGGAAGAACACAACAATGAAAAGCATTTAACGGTTAAACAAACTGTAATACCAGTTGAAATTTATAATGTGAAATTGCAAGTACTTCTTGATACAGGATCTCAGATAAGTGCGATCTCCCAATCGTTTTTCGAACACATCTGTGATAAGCCTGGACTAGTAATTATGTCAGTGACTGGTGTAAAAATTGTTGGTGCTACTGGCAAGACTAGCAAGCCAGTAAAGAACCAGATATTGGTTGAATTTAGTATAAAATGACAAAAGTTTGAACACGATTTTTTGATTGTGCCAGACTTGAGTACTGAAATGATTCTGGGTATAGATTGGCTAGATAAAGAAAAAGTTATTATTGATTCCAGCCAGGAAGTGGTTAAAATTAATAATGCATCTACGAATTTGGAAATAAAATTTGAGGAAAGTGGGAAGGTGTTCGATTCAGAAATTGGTTCTTTATTGTTGGAGATAGACCAAGGGAATGATGGTTTGACAAACATGTATGAAATGTACCATGTCAAGAGGTTAATAGATGAGAGTGACAGGTGGGGCATGATTTTAAAGAAATTGTGGAAAATTTGAAGGAGATATCTCCTGATCAGAAAATAGAATTGCTTGATCTTTTAGAAAGTAATAGCACCGTATTTTCGGACAAACCTGGCCTAGTTAAGAACTTTGAATACCAGATTGAGACATTACATTTCTTTGTAAGACCGTTTTCGGTACCCATATCAAAGAGGCAGGCTGTTCAAGTGGAAATAGATAAAATGATAGAATGGGGTGTAATCGAACGGAGTAGCAGCAAATATAATAGTCCCCTTATCATCGTGAATAAAAGGGATGGGGGAGTAAGAGTAGTCATTGACGCCAGGACTTTGAACAAAATTGTAAAGAAGGAAATAGACAGACCTGAAAATCTGGACGAAATGCTCCAAAAGTTTTATAATGTGAAGTGTTTAACCAGTCTGGACATGACAGCCGGATACTGGCAAATCCCATTGAGCAAAGAATCCCGTAAATATACCGCTTTTCTATTCGCCGGGAAATGCTATCAGTACAAAGTAGTGCCATTTGGGCTTAGCACTTCTGTGGTGGTATTTATTAGGGCACTGGACTTTGTATTAGGGAGAGAATTGAGTTCCCGGCTAACCATTTATGTAGATGACTTACTGATTGCTACTGAGGAATGGCAAGAGCATTGTGAATTATTGCAGAAAGTTTTTGTTGCTCTACAAGCAGGGGGCATGACACTTAAGTGGAAGAGATGTGAATTCGTGAAGTCGGAAATAAAGCTTCTGGGGCACATTATTACTACAACCGGTATTGGCAAGGACCCAGAAAAGTTAAGTACAATAGCAGAGTGTCCAGCTCCTAGAAACAGAAAACAGTTGAAAGCCTTTTTAGGTTTATGTGAGTTCTATAGAAAATTCGTCAAGGGGCAAGCTTTTAATAGTCCTCATTTGAATAATATCCTTAAAAAAATAGTGCTTTTGTTTGGACTGAAGGGTGCATGAGAGATTTGGAAAATTTAAAAAGTGAACTCTTGCATGACAATATTTTGCATCATCCCATACTGACAGAACCTTTCCACATGAGTACCGACAGTAGTGCTTATGGGATTCGTATAGAAGTTTTTCAAGAAATCTGTGATGGCAAAGAAATCGAACACAGGACTATCGCGTTTGCGAGCAGAACTCTAACAAAATACGAGAGAAACTACACTGTATCAGAAAAGGAGGCCTTAGCCATTATATGGGGATTAAAGAAATTCAGGAATTATCTGTGGGACCATAAGCTCATCATACATACTGACCATAAAGCTTTAACGTTTCTTAAAGATTCTCGATTACTTAATGGCAGGCTAACTCGTTGGGCTTTGTACCTGCAGCAGTTTGATTATGAGATTTGCTATGTTAAGGGTACTGAGAATTATGTGGCAGATGTTTTATCTCGATTGCCTAATGGTATGAGTGAAGTGCCTGATGAAAATGGTGAAGAGAGTACTTTCCAGATAAGGTATATGAAAGAGGTTTCAGGAAAAAGGAAAATTGAGCAAATATGTAAAAATATGAGGTGCCATCAAAATGAGGATCCGACATGGAAATCCGTGAAGGTAAATTTTGACCGTGTGCAGTATCCTCAAATTAAGAAATACTACAAAATCTTTAAAGATATTTTATATAGGAGGAAAGATTTAGTCACAGTGGAATGGAGAGTATGTTGGCCACACCAGTTTGATACTGATGTCATAGACTATTTTCATTTAGCATTGGGGCATAGTTTGGATAAACTGAATAATGTAATAGTGATTGATGGTAGTGTCAGTAAGAAGGTAAATGAACGAATTAAGTCGTGTGATGTCTGTCAAAGGGCCAAAGTACCGAACAGAACTAGTAGAGGTCCAATGCAAAGTACATTACCTGAGGATACCCTAGAATTCTTATCAGTAGATTTGTATGGTCCCCTCTCGAAGACTTCGGGAAACTGTGCATATATTCTAGTAATTTTGGAAGTATTATCGAAGTTTGTAAAATTATACCCCTTGAAAAAGGCTACAGCAAAAGCTGTATTTAATAGGATGGTTGAATACTTCAGAACCATGGGGACAATGGACCCCAGTTCAAATCCAAAATTTGGAAAGAAGGAATGGAGCAAAATGGTGTGGAGATTAAATATATCTTAGCCTACCAGCCAGCTAGCAACCCGGTTGAAAGGTACATGCGAGAAATCGGGAGATTGTGTAGAACGTACTGCAGTCATAACCACAGAGCCTGGGGCAGATTTATATTGGACTTTGAGAAACTCATGAACACCTTACATCATGAAACTACTGGGTTCCCACCGGAAGAATTTTTGTTAGGCAGCAGAAGTAAAAGTTTGATTGAGGAAAAACTAGAGTTTCCACTTGTACAAGATTGGGGTTGAGTCAAAAGAAAGAATTAGCCAGAAAAAGGGCAAAGCAAAAAGCTGAATCTAGATCTAAAAGACATGATAAAAACCTGAAAGTTTCAAAATTTAAAATTGGGGATTATGTTCTTTTAAAAACCCACGAAAAATCTAGTGAACAGAATCATGAAATTTCCAAATTTAAATATATTTATAATGGACCATATATAATACAGAACATTCCACACGATAATGCTTACTACCTGATCTACCCAAAATCCAAGAGACCTTTTGGTGTAAGAAACGTTGTGGACCTGAAACTGTATATTCCTAGGCGTGAGTGACCTAAGTACACTCAGAAAGCAATCTGCAGTAAATGGGCTGTATTTTACGATGAAACTATTTGATTCCAAATGTAACAAATCTTTGTAAATGTATGTATACTAATGTCAGTGTGCTAATGTAGTTATGTATGTTTCAGATTACCAAATGTACTATAAATATAAAGGTGTATGGAAAACAGGGCTGAAAAGAAAAAGCAAATGCTGCAAGCCAGATAAAAGATGGGACTGCCAAAAATCAAAGTGGGCAGTACGTGAGTCATTATATAAAGGACTGCCAAACACCAAAGAGGGCAGATAAATAATCAAAGGAGAATTGTAAGTGTGGTACAGGTGATGTGATAAAATGATGCAAAATGGACTGCCCAAATCTTAATAATAGGCAGCAAATATATGTACTGAATTTTCTAAATAATATTGTGTGTTTATTAGTAAATAAGCAAATGACTGCCATTCAATGCAAGCAGCAACAAATTGTTTTATAGTGTATATAGGTATTTGTATATGCTTTGTAGTTAAGTGTTTGTGTTCCAGATTTTGATTTTATTTCTCTGAGAAATTTAATAATGATTAATTTGCTACTTGGACTGTGCCAAAGGCACTTAAGTAAATGATATATTAAAAAGTATAGACCTATATGATGTGAATGAAAGGCAGTTTTGTGATATTAAATTTTATGATGGTACATTCACGCAAAGGTTCAGAACCCCTGTATAAATATAAAGTTTAGTGTTCCCATTAAATTTGCACTTAGTAAAATTTACTGGAAACAGGGGCATGTGTAACAACAACGACGCTGTACTATTGTACATATAAGTAAATATTTTTCCATCTGATTTTTCAATAAACTATTGTAATTGATGTTCTGATTTCATTTCTTTTTTGTTTCATGTCATTGTGTTAAGAAAACTGTAAACAAGTTTCAATGTGAATATTAATGTTTATGTCAAATGTCAAGCAGTATTGTAATAGAATAGAAATGTAGCAAATGTTGAAACTGTTGTCAGATATTTAAAATTATAACTGTGCGTCTAGTCCATACATAGGCAATATGTTAGAATATGTAGAATGCAAAACCTCGGGTGAATACCCTGTCTGTAAGGGAGCGGTAAAAGGTGGATGGCAGGCGAGCGCGGGAAAATGCGCACGGGCACTGCACGGCACAACGGGCTCAGCAGTAGTAGTTGGAGTTTGCCATTGGTCTGAGCAACACCTTCTGGAGCGAGGAGGCTCTCCTGGAAGACGTAGCTTCACTGAGCCTCGGGTATGCTGTTCCAACGCCCACACAGCATGGCAAAATTCCATAGGCACTAAATGGAAAAGTATTGCGACGCAAAGAAGAATTAAAGTGCCGATACGTCAAGACCCATAGCCGTGGTTGTATGTGTGCTCTGTGCCTCGCCATCTCGCCGCCCGCTAATCGTCGCATCGATACAAGCAGGTTGAAACTTTTAGTACTGTATTCGTATGGGCCATAGAGTGAACTGTTCAATAATAACCTAAATTTTACTAGAACTTTCCATCATTTAATTATCCTCACAACTAACCTAGACAGGGTCCTTTCCAAATGTTGTGCAATCCGAGTGTCCGGAATGAAAAATTAAATTTTGTGTTAATAATATTTACTTGTAGACCTAGCTATGTTAGAATGGTGTTTAAAGAATTGTTTTGTTAATGAAGCAGTAAATGAATAACGAAGGTCTAATGAAGTTTAATTATTTCGAGACAGATATAAAGGTATTTAAATGAACAGTAAATAAGAAAAAAAAAGAGTGGAAACTCATATACTGGAAATCTTGAACGCATAATAGTTTCAGTAAGAAATTTTTTATACAGTTTCAGAGTCCCCCCCCCCCCCCCCCCTTTATTCATTTGAATTCGAGAAGTGTTCTAAATTGATTTGACCAGGAAAAGTTAAAGTCAATATAAAAGACAAAATTTTTCAGTGTTTTATCCTTATTAAAATTGACATTTTGTGTGTGGCTCGAAAGTGCTATTTCTAGGGTAACCTACGCCCGATTTTAATCAGATCAATAGACAGTACGAAGTTTTGTAGTATACATTATAGTGTAGTGTTATGTATTCATGGTTTTTCCATATCAGTACAGAACGTGAAGCTATCAGTTCAATAGATTTTCTGGTTCTAAAATTTTACTATATTATGCAGTGTTACTACGTGTTGTTTTGCATGAATATACACCAACTTGTACAGGGAAGAAACTCAGTTAATGCCTAATTAGGCCGGCGACTGTATTATTATCAAATTGGTAGCATCTTCAGTGTTGCTTTTGGTCCATTTTGACGTGTAATTGCATTTTGAACTTACTTGGCGGATCATTGTTATTACAGAGTGGGTGTAAGTCTGATTTGCCACCATTCAGGTACACGCGGTCGATATCTATACGAAAATCCTTTCTCATAAGGTGAACCCCGCTCACTTACCATAGTACAGGCTTTAACGCGTATTGTGTGCCCCACGCGCACGTTACACCTTACGTCAACTTTTAGGGCACATGAGCTTTAAATTGATCTGAGTGGACATTGAAATGCCTACAGAAAATTGCCTTACTGACAATTCCGCTTTTTTCTTTATCACTGTTGGCCCATAAAGTACATTATAATCCGATCCGACTTCATGAATAACTTAACACCAGCACCAGATTCTTTGCACAAAGATTAATTTGTGCATAGGGAATTCTTGATTCATTTTAATGCAAAACCTGTTCAAGGAGCATGCTTGGATCATAAATGTGAACCAAAATACTTTTCTACGACGGACCTGAAAATATCTGATGTTCAAAGAGCACTGCATTGAACATGGCATGATATGAGCTGCTCTGAAGATCTCAAAATACCTTTTATATAAAGCAGACTTTATGTATTCCTCTACCCATATCCGGAACCTCTTCCCAAACCGTTGAAACGACTTCAGCCAACGTCTTTTGTCAGGCCATGCCATAAAAGCTGCCCTGCCTGACATGCGTGATGTGTAGTAATAACCACTCTGCATTACCCCTGCTTTACAGGGCAGCCTACATATCAGGCGCAAGAAATGGTTTTCCAGCTCCAAACATGTAAGATGCACTCCATGACAGGCATCTTGTTTGTGTAATATAAGCCTTTCTTGCTGACGTCATTTACAGCAGCTACACATGTGGATGGCCATGGCTAGCGGCAAATTGAAATGGACAGAGAGAGGGGGCAAGATGGGACAGATAGAGAGGAGAAGAGGAGGAGATGGACGAAGAGGAAGGACAAGGTGTTGAGCAGAATGCAGTAAGGAGGAGGTGGGCGGTGCTGGTGTGTGGAGGTGATAACTGGAGACGGAAAAGGATGACATGGAGGGTAAAGAAAAATATGTGTGCATTATATATCCCAGCCACATCCATGGAGAAACCTGAAAGATACGGCTAGTGTGTTTTATGTATATGGTGAATCACCTAAAAGTTTCCCTACAAATATTGTGGAAATTGAAAATGTTATTTATGTGCAGTTTTCACAGAATAATAATCAGGGGCACGTATTGTTAATAAATGAAAAGCTTGTAACACTAAATTTTTATGCATACATGCACTTTTCTAAATAGAAAAAAGTGTACTGACACTAACAGACTAAAAGTAGGATAAATTAGAATGTTAGTGCTGTCTGTTGCAGGATTCTAGTGTGAGTCGTTATTGAAAATCGTATTTTGAAAAGTTTCCACACCGTTATTTGTTTGTGCCGTCGAACGTCCGACGGGAGAGCCGCGCGAACCGTGTCAAGGCTCCTTAGACAGCGCGACTACCCCGCTCATCTGTTTGTGTGAATTCATCCTATGTAGTTACTAGGTACGATATTATGTTTGCTTACAGTGTGCTGGTGTGTTCGTTAAGTGTAATGCTACTTTCCAGTCAATCAGCGAGTGGCAGTACAAGCAGTATGTCGTGAGTGGACGACGAGATTTACCAATGCAAAAAAAGCCAACATACGTGTGGTGTATGAGAGTGTAGGGAGAATGCAGTTCGGTCTTGTATGATGTGTGCGGCAAGATATCCCAATAGACATCAACTATTTCGCAGTTATTTACCAACCTCTTCAACCAGTTACGTGAAAGTGGTGAAGCCTAGAAAACGTAACACAAGAAACAAGTGACGACAGAAAAGGGAGAAATTATTGTTTTTGCTGTTGTTGTAGGTGATACGCACTTTAGCTCCTGTCCATTCGCACGAGGAGGTGGAACGAGTCAGATAAGTGTGCATTCCCCTCCATCAAGGCTGTTTCTTTTAGCCGTTCTCCTTGTCCGCTGTCCGTCTTCGTCCCTTCACTGCATGTGTTCCTGTTTCTATGCGTTTGGGCGCTGATGACCACGCTGTTTAGCGCCCGAAAACCTCGAACCACATACACACACATCAAGAGCTGCTTGTGAACGATTACGAGAATCGACTTCTGCCCATGGACATTAAGACAGCGTGTTCCAGGTGTATCATGTATCTTGTTTACTGATGAAGACACATTCCAACCATGGCCAGGCAAACCGCTGAAACAAGTACTATTGGTCTGTTGATAATCCCTGTTGGCTTCGTCAGGTAGAATTGTTCAAATGATTCAAATGACTCTGAGCACTATGCCACTTAACATCTGAGGTCATCAGTCCCCTAGATCTTAGAACTACTTAAACCTAACTTACCTAAGGACATCGCACACATCTATGCCCGAGGCAGGATTCAAACCTGCGACCGTAGCAGTCGCTTGGATCCAGACTGAAGCGCCTATAACCTGATTTTGATGTCTTTCTAGCTCCGTCCGTTATTGATTATTTTGTTCCCTACGTAGTAGACCTCCTTAACTTCATCTATTACGCGACCATAAGTCTCGATTTTAAGTTTCTCGCTGTTCTCATTTCTGATATTTCTCATTACTTTCATCTTTCTTTGACTTGCTCTCAGTCCATACCCTGTACTTATTAGACTGTTCATTCCCTTCATCGGATCATGTAATTCTTCTTCACCTTCACACAGGATAGCAATGTCATCAGCGAATCGTATCATTGATATCCTTTTACCTTGAATGTTGATTCCACTCCTGAACCTTTCTTTTATTTCCATCATTGTTTCTTCGATGTACATGTTGAACAGTAGGGGCGAAAGACTACATACCTGTCTTACGCCCTTTTTAATCCGAACATTTCGTTCTTGGTCGTCCTCTTTTATTACTCCGTCTTGGTTCTTGTACATATTGTATAATACCCCTCTTCCCTATAGCTCACCCTATTTTTCTCAGAATTTTGAACATTACACTCGATTGTACATAGTCGAAAGCTTTTCCCAGGTCGACAAATCCTATGAATGTGTCTTGATTTTTCTTTAGTCTTGCTTCCATTATCACCTGCAACGTCAGAATTGCCTCTCTGCTTCCTTCACATCTCTTAAACTGATCGTCACCTAACATTTCCTCAATTTTCTTTTCTATTCTTCTGTAATCTCTTCTTGAAAGTAACTTTAATGTATGAGCTGCTAAGCTAATTTTGCAATAATTCTCGCACTTCCAGAATGAGATTTTCACTCTGTAGCGGAGTGTGCGCTAATATGAAACTTCCTGGCAGATTAAAACTGTGTGCTGGACCGAGACTCGAAATTTGGACCTTTGCCTTCCGCGGGCAAGTACTCCACCAACTGAGCTATCCAAGCACGACTCACGCCCTGTCCTCACGGCTTTACTTCTGACGAGATTCAGGCAGAAGTAAAGCTGTGAGGACGGGGCGTGAGTCGTACTTGGGTAGCTCAGTTGGTGGAGCACTTGCCCGCGAAAGGCACAGGTCCCGAGTTCGAGTTTCGGTCCAGCACACAGTTTTAATCTGCCAGGAAGTTTCAATTCTCGCACTTGTCGGCTCTTGCAATGTTCGGAGTTGTGTGGATGATATTTTTCAGAAATTCAGATGGTGTGTCTCCACACCAACGAGAACAATTACCACTCCGCTTAACGATTTTAGAAATTCTGGTGGAATGCTATGTAACCCTTCTGTCTTAGTCTTAAGACTTCCTAAGCTCTTTTAAATTATTATTCTCATACTGGATCACCTATCTCTTTTATATCGACTCTTCTTTATTTTCCTGTCACAGTAGATATGTCTTCCCACGCACAGAGGCCTTCAGTGTACTCTTTCTGTTTATCCACTTTCTCCTCTGCATTTAACAGTGGAATTTCCATTGTGCTGTATATGTTATCACCTTTGCTTGTAATTTCACCTTATGTTGTTTTGAATCAGTCTTTCCGACAGTCATTTCTTCTACGATTTCTTCACGTTTTTCATGTAGCCATTTCGTCTTAGCTTCCCTGTACTTCCTATTTATTTCATTTCTCAGAGACTTGTATTTTTGTATTCCTGAATTTACGTGAACATTTTTGTACTTTCTTCTTTCGTCGATCAACTGTAGTATTTCTTCTGTTACCCATGTTTTCTTCTTAGTTACGTTCTTTGTACCTATGTTTATCTTTCCAACTTGTGTGATTGCCCTCTTTAGAGATTCCACTCCTCTTCAACGTTACTGCCTACTGCGGTATTCCTTGCTGCATGTACAGCCTTAGAGAACTTCAAGTGAATCTCGTCGTTCCTTAGTACTTTCGTATCCCACTTATTGATTCTTCCTGACTAATCTCTTAAACTTCATTGCGATCCGAGTATATATCTGTTCCTGGGTACGCCTTTCAAGTCCAGATTCTGATTTCGGAATCTGTCTGATCATGATGTAATCTAACCGAAATCTTCCTGTATCACCGGCCTTTTCCAAGTATGCCACCTCCTTTTCTGATTCTTGAGCAGGGTGTTCGCTATTACTAGCTGAAATTTATTACATTATTCAAATAGTCTACCTCCTCTCTCATTCCTTGCCCCAAGCCTATGTTCTGCTGTAACCCTTTCTTCTACTCTTTCCTCTACAACCACATTCCAGTCCTCCATGACTATTATATTTTCATCCTCCTTACGTACTGTATCACCCCATTCAGTATCGTCATATATTTTCTCTCTCTCTTCATCTTCAGGTTTAGACGTCGGCATGTATACCTGAAGTATTGTTGTAGGTGGTGGCTTGCTATCGATTCTGATAAAAACAGTCCTCACTGAACTATTCGCAGTGACACACTCTCTGCCCTACCTTCCTGTTCTCAACAAATCCTGTTTTCGTTACACCATTTTCTGCTGCTGCTATTATTACCCCATACTCATCTGACCAGAAATCCTTGTCTTCTTTGCGTTTCATCTCACTCACCCCTACTACGGGGTGACAATTATTGAATTATATGCAATAAATTAGTCATGACTTCTGAACTGTTTGCGTTAGGACGTTCAAACTGTACGTTTTGCGGCTGCGGATGATGAGAATTAGTATGGGCTGTATGATTTGGTTGAGCGACGAAGCCCGCTTTCATTTGGATGGGTTCGTCAATAAGCAAAACTAGCGCATTTGGGGGACTGAGAATCCGCATTTCCCGATCGAGAAGTCTTTTCACCCACAACGGGAGGCTGTGTGGTGTGCAATGTCTAGTCGCCGAATAATCGTTACGATATTCCTTGATGGCGCTGTAACTATTGAAAGGTATCATTCCATGTAGGCTTTCACGGCCGGCGTCTTTATCAGTAAACTCTTCCGGGCTAAGTTGCCGTGGTCGATCTGTAGAACTTCTTCTCCCTGACGTTTCGTTCTCAACTACGGAGAACATCTTCCGAGGTGAGTCTTAGCCCGGAAGAGTTTACTGATAATATTGAAAGGTACGTGAAGGTTTTGGAAGAAGATTCCATCTTAGTGACCCCGAATTTGACAAGATGTGGTTGATGCAACACGGCGCTCGACCCCATCGAAGCAGGGTAGCGATGTCCTGGAGGATTACACTGGGGAAAGCACTCTGGCTCCGGGATACCCGCCATATTCTCCGAATCTGAACACATGTGACTGCTTTTCATGTGGCTATATTAAAAACAAGTTGTACAGCAGCAACTCCAAAGCCATTGCTGATCTGAAAACAGCCATTCAGGAGGTCATCGAGAGCACCGATCTTCCGTCACTTCAGCGCGTCATGCCGAATTTCGCTGTTCTTCGTCGCAACATCATTGTCAATAATGGCAGGCATGTCGAACATGTCATAACCTAAATCCGAATATCTGTAGTGAGGTTTACATGTTGCGTAAACTGTGTGCACGCCGTATTTTGTAAATACACTCCTGGAAATGGAAAAAAAGAACACATTGACACCGGTGTGCCAGACCCACCATACTTGCTCCGGACACTGCGAGAGGGCTGTACAAGCAATGATCACACGCACGGCACAGCGGACACACCAGGAACCGCGGTGTTGGCCGTCGAATGGCGCTAGCTGCGCAGCATTTGTGCACCGCCGCCGTCAGTGTCAGCCAGTTTGCCGTGGCATACGAAGCTCCATCGCAGTCTTTAACACTGGTAGCATGCCGCGACAGCGTGGACGTGAACCGTATGTGCAGCTGACGGACTTTGAGCGAGGGCGTATAGTGGGCATGCGGGAGGCCGGGTGGACGTAGCGCCGAATTGCTCAACACGTGGGGCGTGAGGTCTCCACAGTACATCGATGTTGTCGCCAGTGGTTGGCGGAAGGTGCACGTGCCCGTCGACCTGGGACCGGACCGCAGCGACGCACGGATGCACGCCAAGACCGTAGGATCCTACGCAGTGCCGTAGGGGACCGCACCGCCACTTCCCAGCAAATTAGGGACACTGTTGCTCCTGGGGTATCGGCGAGGACCATTCGCAACCGTCTCCATGAAGCTGGGCTACGGTCCCGCACACCGTTAGGCCGTCTTCCGCTCACGCCCCAACATCGTGCAGCCCGCCTCCAGTGGTGTCGCGACAGGCGCGAATGGAGGGACGAATGGAGACGTGTCGTCTTCAGCGATGAGAGTCGCTTCTGCCTTGGTGCCAATGATGGTCGTATGCGTGTTTGGCGCCGTGCAGGTGAGCGCCACAATCAGGACTGCATACGACCGAGGCACACAGGGCCAACACCCGGCATCATGGTGTGGGGAGCGATCTCCTACACTGGCCGTACACCACTGGTGATCGTCGAGGGGACACTGAATAGTGCACGGTACATCCAAACCGTCATCGAACCCATCGTTCTACCATTCCTAGACCGGCAATGGAACTTGCTGTTCCAACAGGACAATGCACGTCCGCATGTATCCCGTGCCACCCAACGTGCTCTAAAAGGTGTAAGTCAACTACCCTGGCCAGCAAGATCTCCGGATCTGTCCCCCATTGAGCATGTTTGGGACTGGATGAAGCGTTGTCTCACGCGGTCTGCACGTCCAGCACGAACGCTGGTCCAACTGAGGCGCCAGGTGGAAATGGCATGGCAAGCCGTTCCACAGGACTACATCCAGCATCTCTACGATCGCCTCCATGGGAGAATAGCAGCCTGCATTGCTGCGAAAGGTGGATATACACTGTACTAGTGCCGACATTGTGCATGCTCTGTTGCCTGTGTCTATGTGCCTGTGGTTCTGTCAGTGTGGTCATGTGATGTATCTGACCCCAGGAATGTGTCAATAAAGTTTCCCCTTCCAGGGACAATGAATTCACGGTGTTCTTATTTCAATTTCCAGGAGTGTAATTCAAGTTTTTTTCGTATAGTTCAATAATTGTCACCCTTTATATCTAAACTGAGCCTTTGCATTTATCTTTTCAGATTTTCTAGGTTCCCTACCACGTTCAAGCTTCTGACGTTCCACGCCGCGACTCGTAGACCGTTATCCTTTGGCTGGTTATACATTGGTTGTATACTACAATATCTATAAAGAAGGTGAGAATTAGCAATTTTCGAACATAAGCAGTTATTTGCAAGACCAACCAAGGACAAGTTGAAAGCAAACAAGAGGTTTGAAACACATGGATTAACCAAAGCACCTTAACCGGCTTGTGATGGACCCACTCCCAGATCAGCTGTTCGATGCAATACAGATTCTAAAACACACACACAGAAAATACATTTAGTTTACATAGCAAATGAATTTTGCCATAAGACAGGCCTCTAGTCATAGACAAAATGAGGGCAGATAACTAATCCGTTTGACAGGCAAGTACTTGTGACTAGCAGAGTAGAATTTACGGAACTAAATAAATTACAACAGACACATGGTCATTTTATTCTCAACTGATAATGAAAAATGTTAAAGATACCTCAACCAAGAAAGTACATTTAACAGCAGTGCAGGTAAAAGGAAACCTTTCTAGATAAAAAATTTTAAAAATACCTGAACCTAGAAAATACATCTAGGTAAAGACAAATCTTCCTTGCCCAGGTACTCATAAACAGAACAAGGCGAACTGGAAGCTCTCTTATAATCGAATAAATGTTTAATTTGGGCATGTCCTCGATGCTGGGATGTTGATGCTGATTAAGGAGCTCGGCAAAACAACGGTCAAGAGTACAAGCGATAATGCATAGAGTAAGAATATCAAACGAAATCCTTCAGCAGAAGCAAAGGAGTTGTCATGAACCACTGCGGGCACTTTAACAACGCAAGAAATAGTGCTCACCATTATTTCTGCATCAGGCCTAGGAGACTTGAGAAAGGTGTGCGTGCCGGCCGAAGTGGCCGTGCGGTTAAAGGCGCTGCAGTCTGGAACCGCAAGACCGCTACGGTCGCAGGTTCAAATCCTGCCTCGGGCATGGATGTTTGTGATGTCCTTAGGTTAGTTAGGTTTAACTAGTTCTAAGTTCTAGGGGACTAATGACCTCAGCAGTTGAGTCCCATAGTGCTCAGAGCCAAAGGTGTGCGTGGCCACGTCTAAGAGTGAAGTTACCAGGAACCAGGCTAGTCGAACTACAAAGTACGGCGCGCTATAGCGCAGGCAGAGGCAAGCGGCGATTCTCCAACAGGCGTGGGCACGCTCCTAAAAGAAAACATCGACCACGGCGGACCTCCACGGCTAGCAGGCCCATGCCGCAATCCAGGCAGATTCCTTCCCAGACAGTCACTCGCAGCAGGCAGACCTCAGTTTCATCTGCACGCAAACAAATCCGACTCGAGGTGCGGCAATGATACCACGTGCTGAAATTACACAGAAACCGTAGCTGGTAATGAAATCCGAAGGCGTTTGGCAGGCAAAGATTTCAATATGAGAACGTACAAGGTCATCACCACCATCGTCTCCATCCAGAGTTTAGTTATTGTACATATCTGTTCCGATCTGTATCATTCATCCATTCACACAGCTCAATCTAGGTATTTTTAGGCAAGCTATTTCCTATCGTTCTATCAGCATGATCCGTTTCATTATATTCTCATCTATATTATCTTTAACTGAAATAATTTTTAAATCTGATCCTATTGTTTCATTCCTTATTTTATCCATTTTATTACATTTTATTACAGCCTTTTACATATCCCATGAAATTAGTTTCTGCTGCCTGCGCACGTGATTTTTGTTTTGTTATTGTCCATGACTCGAAACCGTATACAAGAATAGGCACAGCCATAACATTACAGAATTTCATTTCTACTTCCTTTCTTGTTTTTCTTCCTGAAGTTCTTCCAGCTGTTCGCAGATAGTTTGATTTTTATTAACCTTCTTGTTAGTGTCTTTTTTATAGCTAAAACTAGTATCACATCCCAGATAACCGAACCGGAATACTTAAAATTTTCTCATTTATTATTGATGCGTACTGAGTCTATATATAAATACAAAAATAGTTGTATCAAATTTTAATAAATCAAGGTGTCTCACAAGTGTGGAGTCTGTCAGCCACTTTATTTAATTTAGATAACAACGTCCTAGTGATGAAGTGGAAAGATGGTACACAGTTAGGAATTAAAACAGGAGCAAGCATACCATTAAACTCTGTTGTATGCTGATGACCAGATAACGGAAGATAATTTACAAAGAACAGTGCACAGATTGACCAAAAACGTGCTGTATTACAACTTAACCATATCTGCAAATAACAAAAAGATAATGGCTTTCAAAGGAAAGAAACCAGTCAGATCGAACGTAGAAGACCGCTGTAGATTTATCAATGTGAAAATTATCTGCGATTGATTTAGATCCCGAAATGACTCGCTACGTAGAACCACACTTAACAAACACAACTGAAATCTCTGTGCAAAGCGCTAATTGAATGTTATTGATGGTTTATGGCCCTAACAGTGAAAGCTGAGTTGGAAACTTGTGATGAAACAATAACTAACGTGTAATGTCTGTTGTGACTGTAGAAAATTTTAATTTTTATTCTTCCTTTTGTGACCATAATAAGAGCCAGCCGACATTAAGAAATAGTCCACCAGGACGTAGGGACAAGATAAGCGGCGGAGGCTGCCAAGCATGGCTTGTTGATCAAATAACTTAGTGTTTGACTTCCTGCCACGGGAAACCAGCATGAATCAAACTTGCGCAATGAAAGACGCAAACACCAGGGCGATAATACAGCAAGACAGAGTGTCAGTCAAGCGCGGAAAAGACTCGTGTGGAACCAATTAAGATGTGTGCAGCTAGAAACGAAAGTGTCGTGTGGAACCAAAGGCATTCTTGCGCAATCGGATCACTTAGAAATGGTCGTGTGAAACAAATTATCTCGTGTGCACCCAAGTACATGAGAAACGAAATAAAAGGCCAGGCACCTGAATAACTAGAAGCGGAGATTCAGACGCAGATTCAGAGTCAGTGCCGGCAGTTTGGAGGTTCCGCAGCGAGACGCCAACCGGGCCGAGTAGGCCCATAGCAGCCCATTCAGCTCATAAAGATTTCAACTACGAGAAGATGGTGATAGACTCTGGTGGACACTCAGGAACTGCAGGTCAAGTAGGATTTTGAGTTTCATTGGAATAGTGTTGAAGAGCGGCTGTCAGTCTTTGTCTCAATTACTTAGAGAGATTTCAGTGCTAACCAAGAACAAGTGATTGCTTTGTACATGTTTCTTATATGTACCGACAATTAGCTTTGAAGTAGCAAGTCCGAATAAATAGACTGAATCTTACTAAGGGGTTTATGGTACAACAGCTTACATAAGTATATGTGAGAATAAACTTGATAGAAACTGAGAATAAACTTGATAGAAACTAACCCCTCCCCTCACCCCCCCCCCCCCCCCCCCCATGAACCATGGACCTTGCCGTAGGTGGGGAGGCTTGCGTGCCTCAACGATACAGATGGCCGTACCGTAGGTGCAACCACAACGGAGGGGTATCTGTTGAGAGGCCAGACAAACGTGTGGTTCCTGAAGGGGGGCAGCAGCCTTTTCAGTAGTTGCAGTGGCAACAGTCTGAATGATTGACTGATCTGGCCCTGTAACACTAACCGAAACGGCCTTGCTGTTGTGGTACTGCGAACGGCTGAAAGCAAGGGGAAACTACAGCCGTAATTTTTCCCGAGGGCATGCAGCTTTACTGTATGATTAAATGATGATGGCGTCCTCTTGGGCAAAATATTTCGGAGGTAAAATAGTCCCCCATTCGGATCTCGGGCGGGGACTACTCAAGAGGATGTCGTTATCAAGAGAAAGAAAACTGGCGTTCTACGGATCGGAGCGTGGAATGTCAGATCCCTTAATCGGGCAGGTAGGTTAGAAAAATTAAAAAGGGAAATGGATAGGTTAAAGTTAGATGTAGTGGGAATTAGTGAAGTTCAGTGGCAGGAGGAACAAGACTTTTGGTCAGGTGAATACAGGGTTATAAATACAAAATGAAATAGGGGTAAAGCAGGAGTAGGTTTAATAATAAATAAAAAATAGGAGTGTGGGTAAGCTACTACAAACAGCATAGTGAACGCATTATTGTGGCCAAGATAGACACGAAGCTCACGCCTACTACAGTAGCGCAAGTTTATATGCCAACTAGCTCTGCAGATGATGAAGAAATTGATGAAATGTATGATGAGATAAAAGAAATTATTCAGGTTGTGAAGGGAGACGAAAATTTAATAGTCATGGGTGACTGGAATTCGACAGTAGGAAAAGGAGGAGAAGGAAACGTAGTAGGTGAATATGGATTGGGGCTAAGAAATGAAAGAGGAAGCCGCCTGGTAGAATTTTGCATAGAGCATAACTTAATCATAGCTAACACTTGGTTCAAGAATCATGAAAGAAGGTTGTATACATGGAAGAACCCTGGAGATACTAAAAGGTTTCAGATAGATTATATAACGGTAAGACAGAGATTTAGGTACCAGATTTTAAATTGTAAGACATTTGTAGGGGCAGATGTGGACTCTGACCGCAATCTATTGGTTATGAACTGTAGAGTAAAACTGAAGAAACTGCAAAAAGGTGGGAATTTAAGGAGATGGGACCTGGATAAACTGAAAGAACCAGAGGTTGTACAGAGTTTCAGGGAGAGCATAAGGGAACAATTGACAGGAATGGGGGAAAGAAATACAGTAGAAGAAGAATGGGTAGCTTTGGGGAGTGAAATAGTGAAGGCAGCAGAGGATCAAGTAGGTAAAAAGACGAGGGCTAGTAGAAATCCTTGGGTAACAGAAGACATACTGAATTTAATCGATGAAAGGAGAAAATACAAAAATGCAGGCAAAAAGGAATACAAACGTCTCAAAAATGAGATCGACAGGAAGTGCAAAATGGCTAAGCAGGTATGGCTAGAGCACAAATGTAAGGATGTAGAGGCTTATCTCACTAGGGGTAAGATAGATACTGCCTACAGGAAAATTAAAGAGACCTTTGGAGGAAAGAGAATCACTTTTATGAATATCAAGAGCTCAGATGGAAACCCAGTTCTAAGCAAAGAAGGGAAAGCAGAAAGATGGAAGGAGTATATAGAGGGTCTGTACAAGGGCGATGTTCTTGAGGACAATATTATGGAAATGGAAGAGGAGGTAGATGAAGACAAATGGGAGATACAATACTGCGGGAAGAGTTTGACAGAGCACTGAAAGACCTAAGTCGAAACAAGGCCTCGGGAGTAGACAACATTCCATTAGAACTACTGACAGCCTTGGGAGAGCCAGGCCTAACAAATGAGCAAGATGTATGAGACAGGCGAAATTCCCTCAGACTTCAAGAAGAATATAGTAATTCCAATCCCAAAGAAATCAGGTGTTGACAGATGCGAAAATTACCAAACTTTCAGTTTAATAAGTCACTGCTACAAAATACTGACGCGAATTCTTTACAGACGAATGGAAAAACTGGTAGAAGCTGACCTCGGGGAAGATCAGTTTGGATTCCGTAGAAACACATGATGCAATACTGACCTTACGACTTATCTTATAAGAAAGATTAAGGAAAGGCAAACCTACGTTTCTAGCATTTGTAGACTTAGAGAAAGGTTTTGACAATGTTGACTGCAATACTCTCTTTCAAATTCTGAAGGTGGCAGGGGTAAAATACAGGGAGCGAAAGGCTATTTACAATTTGTACAGAAACCAGATGGCAGTTATAAGAGTCAAGAGACACGAAAGGGAAGCAGTGGTTGGGAAGGGAGTGAGACAGGGCTGTAGCCTCTCTCCGATGCTATTCAATCTGTATATTGAGCAAGCAGTAAAGGAAACAAAAGAAAAGTTCGGAGTAGGTATTAAAATCCATGGAGAAGAAATAAAAACTTTGAGGTTTGCCGACGACATTGTAATTCTGTCAGTCAGCAAAGGACCTGGAAAAGCAGTAGAACGGATTGGACAGTGACTCGAAAGGGGGATATGAGATGAGCATCAACAAAGAAAAACGAGGATAATGGAATGTAGTCGAACTAAATCAGGTGATGCTGAGGGGATTGGATTAGGAAATGAGACACATAAAGTAGTAGACGAGTTTTGGTATTTCGGAAGCAAAATAACTGATGATGGTCGAAGTAGAGAGGATATAAAATGTAGACTGGCAATGGCAAGGAAAGCGTTTCTGAAGAAGAGAAATTTGTTAACATCGAGTATTGATTTAAGTGGCAGGAAATCATTTCTGAAAGTATTTGTATGGAGTGTAGCCATGTCTGGAAGTGAAACATGGACGATAAATAGTTTGGACAAGAAGAGAATAGAAGCTTTCGAAATGTGGTGCTACAGAAGAATGTTGAAGATTAGATGGGTAGATCACATAACTAATGAGGAGGTGTTGAACAGAATTGGGGAGAAGAGGAGTTTGTGGCACAACTTGACTAGAAGAAGGGATCGGTTGGTAGGACGTATTCTGAGGCATCAAGGGATCACCAAGTTGGTACTGGAGGGCAGCGTGGAGGGTAAAAATCGTAGAGGGAGACCAAGAGATGAATACACTAAGCAGATTCAGAAGGATGTAGGCTGCAG
This sequence comes from Schistocerca americana, assembly GCF_021461395.2. Lineage (NCBI taxonomy): Eukaryota > Metazoa > Arthropoda > Insecta > Orthoptera > Acrididae > Schistocerca > Schistocerca americana. The sequence continues at coordinate 198,164,445 of NC_060122.1, read as the reverse complement.
TAGGTATTGGGAGATGAAGAGGCTTGCACAGGATAGAGTAGCATGGAGAGCTGCATCAAACCAGTCTCAGGACTGAAGACCACAGCAGCAGCTGAAACTAACCAATATTTTCTGCTAATTGCAATTCTGTAACATATTTTCAGGAAATGCATTTGCTTCAAACCTAGGAGATTCTCTCCCTCTCATCTCCGATATAAAGGTTGATAGCAATTTATAACTAACCCATTTCGTTAACGTCCCGATTTCGCTATGCAGTTCGCATTTACTTCATTCTGGTATAGTGAGGCTGTGCCGGGACGCGAAAAGCTTTACAACATTCATTAATAGATCAACTGCTTCTAGAAGTCGAAACAACACACCACTGACGGTGTAAAGCAATACGGAAAATTCCCTCTGTGTTGGAGTAACAAGGATGCTCACCATAGGCAGCTGCCCGTTGTGGGTGAATTCCACGTTCAGTACATGAAAGCCCGTGCCTTAATCTACTTGTCTACGTAATTTGTTAACCACTGCATCACCACTGTTTTGGCTTCGTCATCGTCTTGATGACGCTGACCGCACAGGTGTTTCTTCAAGTGCAGGAACAGATGGTAGTCACTGTACGGAGTATGATCTAGAGTTTCCCATCGAAAAGATGTGATGAAATATTTTGTCTGATTCTTCACATGCGGACGGACATTGTCTTGCAGCAAAACGATGCCCTTGCTCAACTTCCATGGACTGTTGATTTGATTCTGGTATGACGTAGGCCACCCATGATTCATCGCCCGTAACAATTTGTCTTAAGAAATCATCACCGTCGTTTAGGTACAGCTCAAGGAAATTCAATGCACTGTCCAAACGTTCGGTTTTGTGCACATCAGTCATTTTCGGTACCGAACGTGCGCACAATTTTCGTTAATTCAAGTGCTCGGTCACAATGGCATACAAAACACTACGAGAACCATTAGGAAAGTCATCCCGCAAGGAGGACATCGTAAACCTTCTGTTTTCTCTCACCTTATTGTCCACTTCCTGCACCAAACTTTCATTAACGACCGAAGGACGCCCACTCCGTTGTCCATCATGCACATTTGTGCGGCAATCTTTAAATGCTCTCACCAACTTTCTTATCATTCCAACACCCATAATGTTTTCTCCGTAAACTGCACAGATCTCACGATGAATAACGGTCGCTTTTAGGCCTTCAGCACTAAGAAATCTTATAACAGCCCGTACTTCAGTCGGCGGGACTCGCGATTATCCGATTCATCTTAAACACTCGGTACACAAAGTAAACAAGGAAGAATGAGACTATAATGGCGTCAGTGTGTAGATTAAGGTACAGGCTTTCGTGTAAAAATAAAATTATTGAGATATCTTAGCCAGTTTTTTTTTTAATTCCAAAACGGTACTTACTTAAAAAACACGCTTCGTATTTTCATCAGCGCTCTGACAGCAACTTATAACACTTCCGTCTGCTACTGCTATACCATAACCCTAAAGTTGGAGGTAGGTTGTGAAATAAAACTATCTTGTTAAAGCAATTATTGTATTACGCAACAGAGTAGTGTTACCCTCTGAGAGAAATTTTGTTATATTGACCGCGTTATACCTAACGGAGGTGGATTATCGGAAGTGAAAGTCAGAATTACTTAAATATTCAAACAGTAACAAATAATATTTTACCTAGCTACACTGTTTAAAGAATAACTGAAATGGTCGCCAGCCTAATTAGGCAAAAGAATGATTAACATTCTTGTTTAAGAAAACAGTTATTAGTAACTTTAATGGACAAACACAACCTATATTTTGCCACACGCGAGTGCAACGAACTCTGACACCTGCATATGTTCACGGTTAAGACTGGGAGGTAACAGAGCAGAACAAACTATTTGCATAAATATAACAGATAACGAAACACACTATTACTTTCAGGGCTTATTCAAACTAAATGGTCTTTATATCATTACTATTAATATTCACTGCAGAATCATAAATTGGACATAGGTTAAGTATTATTTTTCAAACACTTTCCTAATTGACAGAGAATTATAAATGTTGTTCACTGCAAAATTATGAACTAGCCACAGGTTAAGTCTCTCACAGTTAAATACTTCACTATTTAAAATGAAAGTTAATTGGAATTCACTGGAACTCACTGTCTTTTGAATAAAGAAATTATTGTTTTCATAAATAGTGGCAAAGGATAACCTGTGGATCTTATTACACTATTAATATGCACTTTCAATACCCGAAAGAAACAAGTGCTTAGCAAACAAATATAACTTTCCACAACTGCATTTCATGACTTTTGCTGCGGTGAGACACGATGTTGACAAATTTAGAAGAAACTGATTCACCTTTTAAAATTTACTGCAGGCAGCACTATGATCATTAACTAAGCAAAACTTTATAAGCCTCAGTTTTAAGAACTTTTAATTTTTAAAAGAAACAGCAAATTGTCTTTGTTACCACAGTCTTCTACTTTCAAGTAAATGATTAAATAGGTGACTTTGACACTCAAAAAAAAACTTTAAATTGGACTGTTTCCATCACTAGGAGGCTTTAATTTTTTCCACAAACTAGGACACTCGGTAATCATAGTTCAGATGGAGAGGAACCTGAGAGGTGATAGAAAAAAAATTAAGGTAGGTACATGAATTCAATTATAAGCTACCTTATATTTGAGCACACTAACACATCCAATAAGCTGATCCTTCACTGTACATTATTATAGTATTCCGTTACAGTGATTGCACAATGTGGTGCCAACTGCATGTTGGTAGGTGGATTTGAAGGCAGAATTGCTGGACACTGTCCCTTCTTGGTGGCGATGATGGATACCAATTCCAGTATCGTTCCAGCTATTTATCCATCCATCCGAGGGATTGGAAAGTGGCAGAAAAAGCCTCTCTTGTAACCAGCACAATATACAACTTTTACATGGCAGTGCACAGTTTGGTAGCTCGTCCCCGACTGACTCTTGTTCCACTTTTTCTACCTAGGCCAACCACAATTTGCGCGCGCTACTCAGTTCCGTTCCCGAGGCGAACCACACTATCTCTTACACACAAGATAACTAAGAATTCTAAGTGAAGGTCAGCTGTTTACATAACAGAGAACAAACATTTTAAATAAAACAGAACCTTAGCACATATTAACATTTCTATGAAAAATTGTTTAAATAAAATTATTCATCTTCAAAGATAACCAGAGAGATTATGTAAGAAAGACAAAACATATCATTTGCTCATATCGTACATATTACAAAAGTCAAACTTCCCACATTATAAAAGACATCAAGTTTATAACAGAGAAAAGAATAAACACTCTCATGGTATCTATTCAATCAAACACATTTACAGAAGCTCAACGATGTAACATTAAATAAAACAAAAGGCAAAATAAATCATTAGAGTATTAAAGCTATGGTGTTACAAACTGCTCGAACTTTTTGGAATTTTTTATATATGTCGACATTGCAGAGGAAGTAGAGAAATAGCCCAGTCTCATAAATGCTTCAGTGTCGCATAGGAGTTTGCAGAGAAAGTTATTTAATCAGACCAGTGTTGCCACTCATACACTTATAAGCACCGCAGCCAAAACTTGTTGGTTCACTTTGGTGAGTGCACAGTTGCTCGTTAGCGGTTCTCTGAAACAGATAACAGAGACTACCCAAGAGTAATGGCGCTATCCCTTCAGGTGTTGTGTGACGTCAAGAAGAGAAAGGAGTGCTGTCGTGGAGAGAGAGAGAGAGAGAGAGAGAGTGAGAGGGGGAGTCAGAGAGAGAGAGAGAGAGAGAGCGGCGCTGATTAGCGCAACAGGCCGGGCCAGCGTCGATGGAGCTGGCCCAGGCGGGGGCGGCGCAGGTGGCGCAGGGCGGACGCCTAATGAAGTGTCGGCGCTGCGCAGCTGTAATTAACCCTGAGCGGTCACCGGCGCAGCGCGACCCAGCCCCACGTGTCACGTCGCTCTGCGCCGCGTACACCTACCTCAGCCCTCCCACCTTCCGCCTTAGCTGCTTTTTGATTCAAAAGCGATCCACCCCTGCCTTGAAGGTAATTTTATAAGTGTTAATGCGTTTCCTCGGAAGCGGTTGCTGAGAGACCCATGATTAGGTCTTCTTCAGGTCCGGGCAGAAGAAAACTAACACAAAGGAAATGACCACTCTCGAAGAAATTATCCGAATGGGACGAATAGCAGTAGTTGTAAAGTACAAGTATAGACAAACTAATGTTTACAAATCCAGAAAAAATGGATGATTTGTTCAAGAGAAAGAGCATCGTGGATTGAGAAGTCAAAGACGCGTTGGTCCCTCTCTGGCCATTATACACAAATCAAAAAAAGTTTTGCATCACTTTGGTTCCGAGAGTTCCGAAACCTGTACAGAAATTTGGAATAGAGATCAACATAAACATCGTTTCCTACATTTTTATTGCTCATGAAAACTACACATCGCATGTTGTACCACCATACAGCTACACCTTCAAAGATGGTGGTCCAGATTGCTGTACACACCGGTACCTCTAACACGTCCTCTTGCATTGATGCATACCTGTATTCGTCGCGGCATACTATCCACAAGTTCATCAAGGCACTGTTGGTCCAGATTGTCCGACTCCTCGCAGCGATTCGGTGGGGATCCCTGAGAGAGGATGGTGGGTCGCGTCCTTCAGAAACAGCCCTTTTCAGTCCATCCCACGCATGTTGGGTTCTTGTCTGGAGAACATGCTGGCCACTCTAGTCGAGCGCTGTCGTTATCCTGAAGGAAGTCATTCACTAGATGTGCACGATGTGGGCGCGAATTGTCGTCCATGAAGATGAACGCCTCGCCAATATGCTGCCGATATGGCATTCGCGTATCGTACTGCCGTTACGGCGCCTTCCATAAACACCAGCGGCGTACGTCGGCCCCACACAGTGCCACTCCAAAACAGCAGGTAACCTCCAACTTGCTGCAATCGCTGGACAGTGTGTCTAGGACGTTCAGCCTGACCGGGTTGCCTCCAAACACGTCTCCGATGATTGTCTGGTTGAAGGAATATGCGGCACTCATCGGTGAAAACGTGATTCCAATCCTGAGGGGTCCATTCGGCATGTTGTTGGGCCCATCTGTACCACGATACTTGGTGTCGTGGTTGCATAGAAGGACCTCGCCATGGACTTCGGGAACGAAGTTGCGCATCATGCAGCCTATTGCGCACAGTTTGAGTCGGCAAACGGTGTCCTCTGGCTGCACGAAAAGCATTATTCAACATGGAGGCGTTGCTGTCAGGGTTCCTTCGAGCCACAATTCGTAGGTAGGGGTCATGCACTGCAGTAGTAGTCTTTGGGCGGCCTGAGCGAGGCATGTCTTCGACAGTTCCTGTCTGTCTGTATCTCCTCCATGTCCGTACAACATAGCTTTGGTTCACTCCGAGACGCCAAGACCCTTTCCTTGTTGAGAGCCTTCCTGGCACAAAGTAACAATGCGGACGTGATCGAACTGTAGTATTTACCGTGTAGGAATGGTTGAACTACAGACAACACGAGTCGTTTACCTCCTTCTTGGTGCAAAGACTGGAAGTGACTGACTGTCGGACCCCCTTCGTCTAATAGGCGCTGCTCATGCATGGTTGTTTACATGTTTGGGCGGGTTTAGTGACATCTCTGAACAGTCAGAAGGACTCTGTCTGCGATATAATATCCACAGTCAACGTGTATCATTAGGAGTTCTGGGAACTGGGGTTATGCAAAACTTTTTTTGATGTGTGTATAAGCAATAATTCTTCTTGGCACTGACTGATAAAGTGGGTGTATCTCCTCCTGTGGGATATCGTCCCAAATTCTGTCCGACTGACGCGTTAGATCCTCAAAATCCCGAGCTGGTTGGAGAGCCTTCCCATAATGCTCCAAACTTTATCAACTGGTGAGAGATCTGGCGATCTTGATGACCAAGGTAGGGTCTGGCAAGCACGAAGGCAAACAGTAGAATTTCTCGCCATGTGCGGGCAGGTATTGTACTGCTAAATTGTGTGCCCAGAATGGCTTGCCATGAAGGGCAACAAAACAAGTCGTAGGATATTGTCGACGTACAGCTACGCGGTAGGGCTGGAGCGGATGACAACCAAATGGGTCCAGCTAAGAAATGAAATTGCACTCCAGACCATCATCCTTGGTTGGTATCATTTCGCAGCGGGACTTATCACTGACGACAATTCTACTCAGTCAATGAGACTCCAGGCCGAATGTGCTCGACACAGACGGGCTTGTTGGCGTACAGAGGTCAATGGTAGTCGGTGCTAGGGGAGTTCTAAACTCAATATCCTTCCTGTGAACCGCGTATTAGTAGTGCTTGTGGTCAATGAAACACCATTAGTACGCCGAATCGATGATTATGATAAATTAGGCCTCTCTGACAATTTCTCGGTCCCCTTGTTCTGTCCTCTCTAGATCGACCGCTTCCAGCTTGACGCTGGGTTCGGCCATGATTCACCCATTCCTATCAACATCGTCGAATTGTGGTATCGCGCCTATTCAAATGTCGAGAGATTCGCTGGTTATTCTAACTGGCTTCTTTGAGCCCAATTAGATATCCTCTCTCAAATACTGACATCTGCGTATGTTGTTCGCGCACCTGTCGGCGCGGCATAGTTACCGTCCAACTGAGTACATGGAAAGGAATTCGCAAAGATTTTACGCCCTGGTATCGGTGTGTCATCTGTTTACTGTCTTTGTCAGCTGCACGGTGAAATTGTGCTGCAGCGTCACACATTCATCCATTGACCACCCCAGAATGAGATTTTCACTCTGCAGCGGAGTGTACGCTGATATGAAACTTCCTGGCAGATTAAAACTGTGTGCCAGACCGAGACTCGAACTCGGGACCATTGCATTTCGCGGGCAAGTGCTCTACCAACTGAGCTGCCCAAGCACTACTCCCGACCCGTCTTCACACCTTTAATTCCGCCAGTAATTCGTCTCCTACCTTCCAAACTTCACTTGGTAGAGCACTTGCCCGCGAAATGCAATGGTCCCGAGTTCGAGTCTCGGTCTGGCACACAGTTTTAATCTGCCAGGAAGTTTCATAGACCACTCCAGTTTACAGTTTCGCGATTCTCTTCGACACCTGGACGAATGTCAATTTGTAACAAATCTTCGTAACTCCTTCGTGGTGCGGCGCTTTTTTGACTTACAAGAGGAGGCCGCCAATTGTGAAATTCAGATTCGATTCATACTGCGCATAATAAAAGCTCATGGCCGGAGGTGTAATGTGGCAAAGCACCAAGATGCACTTCTCAGCCGTTGTCGAGAAAATCGACAGTTAAAAGAAACCGTTGCGGTGAAATACTTTCTACGATTAATAATTTTTCACAGCGTCGTGGCGCAGCGGTAAGCGCTCGGGATTGTAATCAGAAGGTCGCCGGATCGAATCTCGACCATGCAACTTTTTTTTTTTAGTATTTTCTTTTTGTAATTCTAATGTGTATACACACACACACACACACACACACACATATATATATATATATATATATATATATATATATATATATATATATATATATAATTCCCGGCAATCAGTTGCAGCAATTATGCATATAAGTTGTTGAAAGTCGTTTGTCGTGGAAAAACTGGCGACTTCGAACATTATGTTTTCCGCAAACAAAGTTGTATTTCACAAATGTTATTAATTGTCTTCATAATGTTAACCACGTATAGTTAACGGAAGACGTTGAAACGATATTCTGAAACGTATACGTATAGCGTAAGTCAAACGCTCGAATTAGAATAGAGACCCCACGAACACAAATTCGCTGTGGCAGCTATGAAATATAAACTCCGTTACTCGCTCGTTGCACTTGAAGGACAGATGTTGAATGGGCCGAAACGAGCCGCCGCATAACAGCGTAGTTGCCTGCTAACTTCGAAAGAAGGTAGATGCGGTCCCTAGCGCAACTTATAACATCGTCGAAAATCAGTGCGGACGGGAGAGCTTTGGTACACCCTGTTAAAAAAACGGAAAAATGAAGGCGGTACAATTGGAGAGCGATCCGCCTTCACCAACATGCACAAGCAATTCATTAATAGTTTATATATATATATATATATATATATATATATATATATATATATATTTGAATTACAAAAAGCTAATAGTAAAAAAATTGCATGGCACGAGATTCGATCCGGCGACCTTCGGAGTACTAACTGGAGCGCTTACCGCTGCGCCACGACGCTGTGGAAAATTATTAATCGTAGAGAGTATTTCACTGCAACGGTTTCTTTTAACTGTCGATTTTCTCAACAATGACTGAGAGGTGCATCGTGGTGCTTTGCCACATTACACCTCTGGCCATGAGCTTTTATTATGCGCAGTATGAATCGAATCTGAATTTCACAATTGGCGGCCTCCCCTTGTTAGTGTAATTTGCATAATTCCAATTATTAGCGATTAGCGCAAGAAAACGGAAGCTTACTAAACAGTCTAAAAAAGAAACACAAAATGCAGATCGTACTTTCATTCTGGAGTGTGCTCAGATTTGAAAAGTTCTGGTGGGTTAAAACTGCTTAACTGGGACTCGAAACTGGGACTTTCTTGTTTCGTGGAAATGTGCTGTACCGACTCAGATATCCAAGCACGACTGACGATCCGCCCTCATGGCTTTAATTCTTCCAATATCTCATCTCCTACCTCCAAACTTAATAGAAAGTCTCCTATCATAACTTGTGGGACAAGCACTCTTGGAAGAAATATTGATATTAAACTGCCAGGCAGTTTCAAATCAGCGCATACTCTTCTGCAAGTGAAAATTCATTCTAGTAATCCCTCAGCCTATGTCTAAGCCGTGTCTTCACAATATCGTTTCTTCCAGGAACGCCAACTGCACAAAGTATGTATGAGAATTTCCGTGAAGTTTGGGTGGCCGGTGATGAGGTACTAGCGGAAATAGTGTTAGGAGGGCGCGTCGTGAGTCGTGGTTGGATAGCGCAGTCGTTAGAGTATGTTCCCGCAAAAGGTAAAGCTTAAAAGTTCGAGTCTCGGTCCGACACATAGTTTAAATCTGTCTGGAAGTTTCAAATCAGTGTGGACTCTACTGCAGAGGGCAAATTCATTCAGGAAGCAATCCGACAGGCTGTGACTAAGCCGTGTCTCCGCAGAGTACTTTCTTCCAGTACTGCTAGTCCTCTGAGGTATACAACAGAGTTTCTATGAAGTTTGGAAGGCATGAGATGAGGCACTGGCTGAAGTAAAACTGGAAGGCGCGTCGTGAGTCGTGCTTGGATAGCTGAGTAAATGCCCACGAAAGGAAAAGTTCAGAGCCGCGATCCGGAGCAAAATTTTTGTCTGTCAAGGCGTTTCAACAGACAAAATGTTGCACTGTGGGTCTCTATGCGGCAACTAAGGCGAAGAGCCACTACACTAATGTAAGTTGCTGAAGAGTGTCATATAATTCTAAAAATCCATCACTCTACGAAGTTAAACATCTCTAATGTCTGATGGACTCTTTCGGAATGTAGGCTCTTCGGTTTACTGATATAAATATTAATATAAATCTACACGTGTTAAAAATCGGAGTTTTCACACATGTTATATACAAGAGAAGGGTTATCTTAATGGAAGCTAATCGCAAGTAATACAACATTGTGATCAAACCCGAATGTCTGTACGCAAGGGAATAGTTCAGAATGACAGCCTCTAACAGTCTTAACGAAAAATAGTTATTCTCATGTGATATGCTCTTCCTATGTTTTGTTCCTTCCTCTAGATCATGAAACGACATGTATTCCGCCTCGCTTTTCGTATCTGAGTATCCTCTCCTCCTCATATCGGGCACCATCTCATAAAGTTTTCACACTTCCGCACCCTTTAAATCGCGTACAAATGTAATTCTCAGCATGCTGTATTCCATCCTTGGAAACCTTGCCCTGCTCCCACGGTCCTGTCTACACATCCCACCGTCCATTCATCGTCATACATTCCATACCGTTTACACACACTAATTTCAGCCTCCTTCCCATCTCGTAGCACAGACATCCTTGGAATCTACCTTTTCTTCCAGGTATAACCTACCATTTTGTTCTAGTCATCAGTATGCTGACTGGTTGGATGCGACTGTCCATAATTCCTCCCCTGTGACCAACTTCATCATCTCAGAAAAGTTCTTGCGGTCTAGACCCTTAGTTGTTCGTTGAATGCAATTCAATTTCTGTCTTTCCCTATCGTTTACACTCTCTATAGCTCCTCCCAGTACCGTGGAAGTGAGCCTCTGATGTCTAAACACTTGTCCTATCAACTTGCCTCTTTTCTTGTGTTTTCCATCGAAGAACCTCCTCATTCCTTAAGCTAAGAGTTCACCAAATTTCAATCGCTTCTGTTATCTTCTTTACGTTTCTTCCCACAGTTCGTAATTTACCACCGTACATTGTTCTCCACGGAGACGCCCGTCCTCAAATTTCTCAAGTTAGTATCTACATTTGATTCTAGCAGACTTCTTCCGACCAGGAATGCCTTTATTCCTGTGATAGTCTGCATTTATGTCCTCTATGCTTCGTCTGTTATCTATTATTTTGCTTTAGCGGAATTCACTGACTGCGCCTACTTCGTGGTCACCAGTTTTAGTATTAACTTTCGCGCTGTTCTCGTTTCTGCTACTTCTCAATGGTTTCGCCTTTCTTCGATTTACTCTCTGTCCATATTCTGAACTCATTAGAGATTAGACTGTTTATTCAATTCAACAGATTCTGTAATTCTTCTTCCCATTCACTGAGGATAGGTGTGTCGTCAGCACATCTTATCATTGATATCCTTTCTTTTGTCCGCAGCTCGTGGTCGTGCGGTAGCGTTCTCGCTTCCCGCGCCCGGGTTCCCGGGTTCGATTCCCGGCGGGGTCAGGGATTTTCTGTGCCTTGTGATGACTGGGTGTTGTGTGATGTCCTTAGGTTAGTTAGGTTTAAGTAGTTCTAAGTTCTAGGGAACTGATGACCGTAGATGTTAAGTTCCATAGTGCTTAGAGCCATATCCTTTCTTTTAGTTCCGTCATTGATTCTTCGGTGTGTAGACTGAACAATAGGGGTGAAAGGCTACATCCATGTCTTACATCTTTTTCAGTTTGAGCATCCTTTTTGAACCCAGTACTTCGTTTTTTTCCCTAAACTCTTATTGTTTCCTTTGGTTCTTCAACGTATTATTAACCGTCCTTCCCTGCAGCTTATTCGTGTTTTTCTGAGAATTTATAATGTCTTGCACCATTTCCCTTTGATATTCTAGGTCGACAAAATGCTATAATCTTGCCTTGATAACTGTTAAGTGATGCACCCAGTATCAAACAAAACTTCAGGACTGTCCCTCTGCCAATTTTTCCTTTCCGAAAGCCAAACTGATCGTCATCTAATAGATCTTCAATTTTCTTTTCCATATACTATTATTTTTAGCAACTTGTATATATGAGCTGTTGTGCTGATTCAACGATAATTCTTTGCTATTAAATCTCCAATATCATACATTCCATATTGCATTATCTTCAGTAGTCACTTGTTTACCATTACCCCCGTGATTTTAGAAATTCCAAAGGGATGTTATCTGCTTCTTCTGCCTTCTTTCATTAAAAAGTATTCCAAGTCACTGTTAAACTCTAACGCTTAATACTGGACCGTGATTATCTTTCAAATCGACTCCCATTTCTTCGTCTATAAGATACCTTGCAACTAGCAGAGGCCTTCAGTTTATCTCTTTCAACTTATCCGCTCTCTCCTCTGCGTTTAACAGTGAATTCCCTTGTACTCTTAATGTTGACGCTCTTGCGTTTATTTTAATTGAAATTTTCGTGATTTCTATACGCTGAATAGGTCTTTTCGGCGATTATTTATGAATTTGTCCACATTTTTAGCATAGTCGGTTAGCTCTGGCTTCCCTCTAATTCCTATACATTTCAGTCCTAAGAGTTTTATAGTACTATGTTCCTTTCTCACTTAGAACATTTTCTTTCATTCTTCTTTCGTCGATCAACTGAACTGCCTCATCTCTCACCCAAGATTTCTTTGAAATAACCAACATGGTATCTATGTGTCATTTTGATTAATCGGGTTTCTGCCGGCTACTCGCGTCTTTCCTGCACGATATTTCAACTGCGTGACTCGCAGTCTTCTTCAGGTGCTGTCCGATACTGATTCTAGTTTGGAACGAGTATCTATGTTCTTTCTGCCCAACTTTTGTGGTAGCCCTCTTTGGGGATATAGATTAGTTTTCAAAACGAGCTGTCTGTTGTGGTATTCACTGTCGCAAGAACATTATGATGCATCTGATAATTTCTCAGTACTTAAGGATTTGATTTATTTCCACACTGATTCTTGCGGGTGATGCTCTTCTGTGTACTCTTCATCACTATTAAACAGTGATTCGGATTTATATCTGACGCGCCTTAAAATTCACTATCTTATTTCGGAATCCCTGATTTTTGAAGTGTATGCGCTAATACTTGAACTGAACTGTTTATAGTGATTCACACTCTACCCTGCCTTCTTATTCAAAACGAATCACACTTCTGTTATGCAGTTTTCTGCTACGGTTGATATTGCATTATGTTTACTATCCATTTCACTTCACTGATCCCGCACTACATCTGTATTGAGCCTTTCCGCTTCCGTATCTTATATGTTTCCAACGACTTTGAAACTCCTGACATTAAGTGCTCTTAATTTTATATCTTTTGTTGGTTATTCAGTCTTTTTCTTGGGGTTACCTCCCACTTATCAGTCTCCTCACAGAGGTCTGAGTGGTGGAATAATCCGGACGCTTTCGCTAATGGGGAGATGAACATGGCACGTTTTTCGTTGCAGGTCACACACCTCCCACACCAACCCAAATTAAGTCTCTATCCTCCCTTTCCTTGCCGCTGTCATGATACTCTGTTTTTAGCTTCCTTCCATCCAACAGTCTTTCCCGTGTAACTTACTTCTCAAAGTACACGGAACTACCCAGAACTACCGGGAATCGCCATCACATCGCGCTAATAATAAACAGAATGTACATAACATCGCCGTCGTCTCGTCATAAACATTGTTATCTACTTTGCTTTCAAATTTTTTAAATGAACACTTGAGATTTTATAATTTATTGGGTGAAGGGCGGCACTTTGTCTGTTTCCAGTCCGCTGTCAGTAGGGGTAGTAGAAACATCTGCCAAAAATAAATAAATAAAAAATTCACGAATATGTAAGACTGTACGAAATTTTCGGTATCTTTTCAGGCCAATCGTTTTCCATACGCTAAGTGCATATGTGATTTAAGTCTTCGCATTTGGTTTCCTTTTATAAATTTTGTCTAACGTTGGTAAAATTTAATGAGTGTGTTAACTGTCTTTCATTCAGGGTGAGATAATACGTTTTTTGGAGGACAGCTTCCGTTTGGTAATACCAGTTAATTATACATGTAACCATCTGACTTAACAGCTTACTGGTGCAATTGAGCTATCTGCATCAAAGGAGGAAGTCAAATTACCTGTACTTGGATATCTGTTTGCCGTACATAAGACAATTTCTTTACTGATATTAATTAATTGTACTATTTAGGGCACAAACACGATACTTTCACAAAATCTCATTTGAGAATAATGTTCCCTAAAGTAAATGTTTATAGAGGTTATGGTAAAGTACCATTCAATTTATATTTTGGTAATATTATTGTAATTTTTGCTTTTACTACGGTGGCGAAAGAAACAGCGGGAGTGGAAAGTGGATGGATGTGTAAGGGTGTCAATCCTTAATAAGCTTTAATATGTTGATTAACTAACCAATCAATGCACATGAATAAGGTCAAAATTTAATATCTAGTACAACATAGCAAACGGTACTATTCTCTGCCCCTAAGAGTACCTTTAGCTTTAGAATAATAAGGAGAGCACAAAATATACATGCACTCCATCAACACTTATGCAAGCTGTAAAAAAGTAGCACAAAGGAAAACTATCAAATACTAGCTCGGAACACAAAATCCGAAAGATACGCCAGCAAAAGCCGACACACCAAATCCTGGAACTGGTACTAATACAACCAAGTAATAAGAGGAAAAGTGTGTAGATACACAAAATGACGCGGGCAAGCAACTACTGACCACATCTACGTATAATTCAACCGACACCACCAGTAAAATACAAATCAGAAAAATCGTTGAGCACACATAAATAATAACAATACATATAATTTAGAGTACAACACACTAGGCCCTGCACCGACCTCACCGTTGAGGCGGTATAATAACTTGCAATACTCTAGGACCCAGTCCGACACAGAAGTCTACCCGTTCGAAATTTTGCGCAGAGCACAAGTGGCACAACCTCTTCCAACAATGTCTTGACCTAGCATACAACGCTCAGCGCCGCCGTCCTTACGTCCAAGACGCCAAGCATTTTCCGTTTGACCAGACAGAAAAGGATGCCAAGTGTAGACAGCCAGCCACTGTAAACACAGCCCTCAGACTCCATCAGGCTTCATCCTCTGATTTGCTGTGTGAACCCCGTGATCCGTCTCGCCCAGCTGCCTGCCTTATCAGTTCTAGCCTGCTGTAGTGCCTTCATCATGGCCGCCTTCAAACTGCGAAGTCTCCGCTGGGGTTCCTCTCCCCTTGATGGCAGCGGGCGCTTCGTCCTTCCTACGCATGGGACTCATATCATCGGGTGCGTGCAAACAAGTGCCACTCATACTCTCAGGTGCCACAGCCCATTGGCCAAGTCTCAGAGACAGCCACGCTAGGACATGTTCAAGAGCGGAAGGCATACCAAAACACGGTCCGTTGCTGCACAAAACTCTTGTGCCGCTGCTATCCACGGCTCCTGACGCTGGCTCTAAGCTGATGCCTCTTCCTTCTTCCACGACCGATTCCCTTCTTCTGTTATTCCATGCCGCTCCTACACAAAGGTGAGAAAAAGTCTGGGATAGCGATATGCGCATATACAGATGGCGTCAGTATCGTGCGCACCAAGTAAATAGGGGCAGTGCACTGGCGAAGCTGCTATTTGTACTCAGGTGGTTCATGTGAAAGGGTTTCCATCTTCATTATTGTCACACGATAGGAGTAAACAGACTTTGAACGCGGAATAGTAGTAGGAGTTAGCCGACTGGGATATTCAGTTTCGGAATTCGTTAGGGAATTATTTCGAGAACCACAGCGTCAAAAGTCTGCTGCGAAACTCAAATTTTAGCCATTACTTCTCATCATGGACAACGAAGTGGCCGACGGCCTTCAGTTAACGACCAAGAGCAGCAACGTTTGCGTAGAGTTGCCATGCCAACAGACAAGCACCTCTGCGTGAAATAACCGCAGAAATCATTGTCTAGCGTACGACGAACGTATCATTGTGGCGAAATTTGGCGTTAATGGGCTGTAGAGGCAGACGAGCGACGCAAGTGCCTGCATCGTCTCTCCTGGGCTCGTTACCACAATGGTTGCATTAAAGACGACTGGAAAACCGTGCTCCAATTGGATGAGTTCCGAAATCAATTGGCAACAGTTAAGGGTAAAGTTCGAGTGTGGCTTAGACCTAACGAAACCATGAATCCAAGCTGTCAACAAGGGACTGTGCGAGCTGGTGGTGGCTCCGTAATCGTGTGGGCTCTGTTTACGTGGAATGGACTGGGTCCTCTGATCCAACTAACAGATCAGTGACTGGGAATGGTTATGTTCGGCTAATTGGAGACCATTTTCAATCATTCATGAACTTCATGTCCTCAAACAACGAAGGAATTTTTATGGATAACATTGCGCCCTTGTCAGAATATTCTGGACTGTCGAGAGAATGATTCGGCCACTCAGATCTTCCGACATGAAGCCCAGTTCATGCACAAAATCGGTGACACTTTCCCTATTATGGACGGCTGTAGAGGCAGCATGGCTCAATATTTCTGCAGGGGATTCCCAATGCCTTGCTGAGTTCATGCCACATCGAGTTGCCGCAGTAGGCTGGGAAAAATGATGTCCGACACGAAACTAGGAGCTCACCCACGATTTCTCTCACATCAATGTAGTCTCGGTGTGGTGCTGTATTTGTTAGTTTTGCAGATGCGGGCGCACTATGCTGTGGTGGGAATGCAACAGCAACATTTGCACGAACTTCCAGACGAGGCAGAGTTTCATGGCTGGCCTGAATCGCTAATTCATTTGATTTATTCGTAGGCCTCATGAGAAAGAAATAAACTCCAGTGACTGAAGAAGCGCCATGGATCTGGGATCTGTACCTGAAAATGTGGCAACGAGGCAAAATAAAATGAGGTGGTATTCATGACACTAATGGTGTTACTATCTACGTATTTATTTGCATGGGCGTGCGAGGAAAATATTAATAAACAATAAATTTAGCTACGTTGTTGACATACTCAAGAAAAACGGAAAGTTGAAGAAAAAGGAGAGTGACCAAGGCAAATGCCTATCAAGGTTGCAAGAGGTCCATGACTAAGGAATTTATTACTAGCGCACTCGAGCAGATGTAACTTCGATGGATTGCTCACGCGCTGCCTGCGATGTGTAAGTTACAATAGAATCGCAGACCAGAGCGCAGTGTCGGTAGCAGCAGCAGCAGTAGTAGTAGTAGTAGTAGTAGCTTGCAGTCGGGCGGTTGGGTCAGGTCGCTCTTAGAGAGCAGTTGTCGAGTCGTATAGCTGACAGAGAGCAGCAGATTTTTGGAATTACCAAGGCTGGTCGTGCAGAACGATGGCGGTGCCTGAGCAATGTAGTATAAGGAAAAAGCAAAATATTTTTATTATTTATTGCCGCGCGCATATGTTAATTGCTACAACTGATTTTTGTACTATTGTTATATCAAAGTCCCATGTAAATGTTTAAAAAAATCTTTCTTATAAAGATAACTTTTGACGGTCATTCATCTGAATTTAAAGTTTTTACTATTTTTCCCATCCATAGTCATGCCAGTTATCGAGCCGGGCGAAGTGGCCGAGTGGTTCTAGGCGCTACGGTCTGGAACAGCGCGACCGCTACGGTCGCAGGTTCGAGTCCTGGCTCGGGCATGGATGTGTGTGACGTCCTTGGGTTGGTTAGGTTTAAGTAGCTCAAAGTTCTAGGGGACTGATGACCTCAGAAGTTAAGTCCCATAGTGCTCAGAGTCATTTGAACCATTTTAGCCAGTTATCGAAAATAAAATAATTGTTTTTCATATATAACAAAATCTAGTGGCCAGCATTGCAGTGGGCTGTGCCAGAAAAATTCCTTATAGGAGCAGATATATACGCTTTATCCGGCGACAGAATTGAGGTAAAAATTTTCAGTTAATTCAGAATGACTTCTCAGGGCCATGACGCAGCAATCCTGACGTCTAGATTTATCAGTTTAGATTCACATTCAGTTAATTATTGAAAGGTTGTATATGAGTCGCATTTTAATTGGGAGGTTAGTCACATTTTTATTGGAAGGTTACGGAACATACAGGGTGTTTCAAAAATGACCGGTATATTTGAAACGGCAATAAAAACTAAACGAGCAGCGATAGAAATACACCGTTTGTTGCAATATGTTTGGGACAACAGTACATTTTCAGGCAGACAAACTTTCGAAATTACAGTAGTTACAATTTTCAACAACAGATGGCGCTGCAAGTGATGTGAAAGATATAGAAGACAACGCAGTCTGTGGGTGCGCCATTCTGTACGTCGTCTTTCTGCTGTAAGCGTGTGCTGTTCACAACGTGCAAGTGTGCTGTAGACAACATGGTTTATTCCTTAGAACAGAGGATTTTTCTGGTGTTGGAATTCCACCGCCTAGAACACAATGTTGTTGCAACAAGACGAAGTTTTCAACGGAGGTGTAATGTAACCAAAGGACCGAAAAGCGATACAATAAAGGATCTGTTTGAAAAGTTTCAACGGACTGGGAACGTGACGGATGAACGTGCTGGAAAGGTAGGGCGACCGCGTACGACAACCACAGAGGGCAACGCGCAACTAGTGCAGCAGGTGATCCAACAGCGGCCTCGGGTTTCCGTTCGCCGTGTTGCAGCTGCGGTCCAAATGACGCCAACGTCCACGTATCGTCTCATGCGCCAGAGTTTACCCCTCTATCCATACAAAATTCAAACGCGGCAACCCCTCAGCGCCGCTACCATTGCTGCACGAAAGACATTCGCTAACGATATAGTGCACAGGATTGATGGCGGCGATATGCATGTGGGCAGCATTTGGTTTACTGACGAAGCTTATTTTTACCTGGATGGCTTCGTCAATAAACAGAACTGGCGCATATGGGGAACCGAAAAGCCCCATGTTGCAGTCCCATCGTCCCTGCATCCTCAAAAAGTACTGGTCTGGGCCGCCATTTCTTCCAAAGGAATCATTGGCCCATTTTTCAGATCCGAAACGATTACTGCATTACGCTATCTGGACATTCTTCGTGAATTTGTGGCGGTACAAACTGCCTTAGACGACACTGCGAACACCTCGTGGTTTATGCAAGATGGTGCCGGGCCACATCGCACGGCCGACGTCTTTAATTTCCTGAATGAATATTTCGATGATCATGTGATTGCTTTGGGCTATCCGAAACATACAGGAGGCGGCGTGGATTGGCCTCCCTATTCGCCAGACATGAACCCCTGTGACTTCTTTCTGTGGGGACACTTGAAAGACCAGGTGTACCCCCAGAATCCAGAAACAATTGAACAACTGAAGCAGTACATCTCATCTCTCCGCCAGACACGTTGTCAAAGGTTTCGGGTAATTTCATTCAGAGACTACGCCATATTATTGCTACGCATGGTGGATATGTGGAAAATATCGTACCATAGAGTTTCCCAGACCGCAGCGCCATCTGTTGTTGAAAACTGTAACTACTGTAATTTCGAAAGTTTGTCTGCCTGAAAATGTACTGTTGTCCCAAGCATATTGCAACAAACGGTGTATTTCTATCGCTGCTCGTTTAGTTTTTATTGCCGTTTCAAATTTACCGGTGATTTTTGAAACACCCTGTATTTATCTGTTGGTAGGTTACAAGGTCTCCAGACGAAAATTAGTAGTAATGACGTATACACCGCAAATTTTAGAGGGTGGCGCAAAGAAAAGTATCCTGGACGATTGGATACGACTGGTCGTGAATGTAGGCGTATAACTACATCCCGTGACGTGCACACCACATGTACGCCAGCCACCTGACCCAAACTAGTTAAGAGGGTAGTGCGGGCTGTGACAGTGTGAGTGGGGTAGTGCAAAGGGGACGATGATATTCACAGTGGAACATTGGGTGATCGTTGTGGAAAGTAACGTGACAATAAAGTCATGGAAACGGTGTGGTCAGTTGTTTGCTGAGAAGTATAAAGGTCCAAAGCGCCAACAAAGAGCGCCATGCAACGCTTAGTCCGAAATTGGCGTAAGGTAGGATATGCTTTGAACTAATCAAAAAGCATTCCGAAACGTGCCCTCACACCAGAAAATGCATCGGCAGTTAATTAGAAAATACTTCAGATTCCTACCAAGTCGACGCGACGACTGTCGCAACAGACCGGCATAAAATGTCGATCATGCGGCCGAACACTCCACCTGGACTTGTTCTCGGCGTCACTGTTATTTGCTACACCCTGTGTAAGTGTTGACACGAGTCAACGACAACGAAATGCAGTCGTTAATTCCATAATGGATCAGTCGCGTATATACTTTCAGTGTGAGAAGAGAATAGTCTCTTGAAAATTTACAATGTCGCCCCGCAAAGATCTTGGCTTGAAGCACTGAATGTGCCAAAAAGTATCATTTGAAGACTGAAGGCTTTGGAAAGGATGCAGAGATACGGATAATGATCTCTGTGGACGGCTACAGAATCATAGAGCAGTGCATTTTCCATGAGAATAACTTCTGAGGAGCTTACATGTGACGAAGTAGTAGTAGTACTAGTAGTAGTAGTAGTAGTGGTTTCCCATTGTCGGAAGAACTGAGAAATTGTCGATCATGCTGTGCATGTAACAGTGCGTGTGCTGCTGTGAAGAGCATCACCATCTTTCTTTTGGGGTATTACGGTTTTCAGATCACATTGTACTACTGTAAAGTGAAATTTATTAGTTATTGATAAAGAAAAGTTCGTCACTCGTTTTCCTGGGATATGCATTGTGTAACTACTGAGAAGATCAATAAATGCTGTAAAACTCTTAATTGTACCTGACCACACATCTATAATACAATAAACTGTAACAATGTACTCATCAAATCCACTTTAAGTGTATCTGACCACACATCCATGATACAGTTAAGTCTAACGAAGTCCTCATCAAACCCACTTTAAGTGTGGCGGACTAAGTAAACTCTCACAAAGTCTTCATCAAATCCACTTCATCAAGCCCTACCACACCACATCATGACTTTAAAACCTGCAGTTAACATTCAGTCACAAAATGAAATGATAAAATTCCTTTAATTATGTCAAAGAAGATTCTCAGCTTCAATTTAAGCAGAAGAATAGCAAAGTAGTCTTTCATTATACTCCAATCATTGCAAAAACGTCATCCACCAACTTGATTTCATTAAACAATTCCACATATGAACAATAAATTCTCGCCAGTTGGAAAGGCAAATAGCACATGTCCAGAAACATGTTGTATAACAAGTGCACATCACACGAATACACTCTAAGCTTAATAAGTATAAGGAAGCGGAATAAACATATGTAACTAATACAGTCCCTTGTTCATTAATGTATGATCTCGAAGTTCAACAAGCCGGCCGTTGTGGCCGAGCGGTTCTAGGTGCTCCAGTCCGGAACCACGCGGCTGATACGGTCGCTGCTTCGAATCCTGGCTCGGGCATGGATGTATGTGATGTCCTTAGGTTAGTTAGGTTTAAGCAGTTCTAAGTTCTAGGGGACTGATGACCTCAGACGTTAAGTCCCATAGTGTTCAGAGACATTGGGTTTTCAAAGTGCAACAGTTCTCTCCAACTAGTCCGTAACCACTCACGAAATGTACTTTCAACATCAAAATAACAACACAGACATTCAGTAGGATTATGGACACAAGAATTTCTAACTGTTCAACTACGTGCCTAAGGTTACCCACTCTTATTTGCAAACGAATGGAACATTATCTTAAATTTTTTAGGATTAACATATAGAGAAAAAGCTTGCAAACAATAAAGTAACACAAACAAATAAAGGAAATTTGAGTACACAATAGGCAAAAGTATTAAACTATATCAGATGCCATAAGAGCTTTCTCTGCATAAAAAGTCTGCGTCCATGAAGTTTATTACACTGTCCTGACAACATAGAAGAATGTTAGTTGAAGCTCTTACTGAATAGTGTATCTACCAGAAGATACCCCAACAGTTAACTGAAAAGCACAGCCCCTTGACCAAGGTAGTTACGACGTTTTGACAATACCAACTTGATAGTCATAAGCACCGCAGTTTCTAATCACACTAGCGGGGGAAGATATGAATCAGGAGATTCACATGCTATAAATCAGATGTAAGACAAGATTTCAGAAAGCTAATGAAACAATCAGAAAACTGCTGTTAAGAGGTCCTGACCGGGTAAGCCAGATATAAGATTACCTACTTACTGTAAATTCAGGTATGCCCTAACTTAAGAAACAGGTCCTCTTGTATACAACATTTTGACCAGGAATCCAGTTTAGTAACGCGAAATGACTAAGTCGAAACAAGGCCCCGGGAGTAGACAACATTCCATTAGAACTACTGATGGCCTTGGGAGGGCCAGCCCTGACAAAACTCTACAATCTGGTGAGCAAGGTGTATGAGACAGGCGAAATATCCTCAGGTTCAAGAAGAATATAATAATTCCAATCCCAAAGACAGCAAGTGCTGACAGGTGTGAAAATTGCCGGACTATCAGTTTAATAAGCCACGGCTGCAAAAGACTAACACAAATTCTTTACAGACGAATGGAAAAACTGGTAGAAGCCGACCTCGGGGAAAATCAGTTTGGATTCCGTAGATTCCGTAGAAATCTTGCAACACATGAGGCAATACTGACCCTACGATCTACCACACTCTCCTCAAATTCTGAAGGTGGTAGAGCTCAAACACAGGGAGCGAAAGGCTATTGACAATTTGTACAGAAACCAGAAGGCAGTTATAAGATCGAGGGGCGTTAAAGGGAAGCAGTGGTTGGGAAGGGAGTGAGACAGGGTTGTAGCCTATCCCCGATGTTATTCAATCTATATATTGAGCAAGCAGTAAAGAAAACAAAAGAAAAATTGGGAGTAGGAATTAAAATCCATAGAGAAGGAATAAAAATTTGAGGTTTGCCGACGACATTGTAATTCTGTCAGTCAGCAAAGGACCTGGAAAAGCTGGGGGGATATGAGATGAGCATCACCAAAGAAAAACGAGGATAATGGAATGTAGTCGAACTAGATCAGGTGATGCTGAGGGGATTGGATTAGGAAATGAGACACATAAAGTAGTAGACGAGTTTTGGTATTTCGGAAGCAAAATAACTGATGATGGTCGAAGTAGAGAGGATATAAAATATAGACTGGCAATGGCAAGGAAAGCGTTTCTGAAGAAGAGAAATTTGTTAACATCGGGCATAGATTTAAGTGTCAGCAAGTCTTTTCTGGAAGTGTGTGTGTGTGTGGAGTATAGCCACGTATGGAAGTGAAACACGGACGATAAATAGTGTGGACAAGAAGAGAATAGAAGCTTTCGAAATGTGGTGCTACAGAAGAATGCTGAAGATTAGATGGGTAGATCACGTAACTAACGAAGAGGTACTGAATAGAATTGGGGAGAAGAGGAATTTGTGGCACAACTTGACTAGACGAAGCGATTGTTTAGTAGAACCCGTTCTGAGGCATCAAGGGATCAACAATTTAGTATTAGAGGGAAGCGCGGAGGGTAAAAACCGTAGAGGGAGACTAAGAGATGAATACACTAAGCAGTTTCAGAAGGTTGTAGGTTGCAGGAGGTACTGAGAGATGAAGAAGGTTGCCCAGGATAGAGAACTGCATGAAACCAGTCTCTGGACTGAAGACGACGACGACGACGACGACGACGGCAACAACAACAACGCGAAATGCCTGCAAAGAGTTTGTAGAACTTTTCCTAGACATTGAAGATTCATATTGTTAGCGCAACGATTTATAATGGTCACAGAAACGGAAAATTGAATTTAAGCAGGTATCATCAATTATTCCTGATCTCACTAAGCATAAAAGTGTTCAGACAGTGTGGCTTATAGCCACATGCGGAGCAGTGGGCATGCGGACCCAATCTGTTATAACGATGTACAAATGTAAGTCATCGAATAAACACACTTTCTGTAGAACATAGTATTGTGTTTCTGCGGCCTGCGTCAGCACCAAAACTTAACTTTCCCGTTGAAAAGCATGCAAATAAATGTGTAGTATTCGCAGTGATTACTACTGTTGTTAATGTAAATTGCAGTAACAAAATCATAAGGTTTCACCAACTGTGGTAGGTAAGACAAGCAAATTGCACTTTAGCATCAAGTTTTTGTATTCCAGTTGCAAGTTGGCTAATCTCTTTCAATAGGAAAATTAGTATCAGAGAAAAGTGATTGAAAATCACATACGAATGTCAATTCATATAACTAACATAGGAAAGAGAAAATCACAATGACACATGTGTAACTAGTATCCAGGATACACGTGGCACACAGTGTTCCAAACGTAAGAAAATCAAGCACAGTGTATAATCCATACTATACGCAAAATACTTACAAAGGTTCATTGACACGGACTGTGACAAAACTGACTTTACTGTTCTTCGGCTGAACTGACAGCAAACAGTTGCTCTACCGAGAGTCGAAACGTACTTGCCTCAAAAATACCCAAAGATTCCATATCCACATGTAAGACGCATGTAAAAAGTTGTCGATGGTGTTGAGTCACTGTCATACAGTATTTTTGAAAGAATATACCGACATTTGTCTGTATATTACTGCATTCTGTACAAGGTAGATTTCTACTTTTACGCCACTATCGAGAACGCCGGCCGGAGTGGCCGTGCGGTTCTGGGCGCTACAGTCTGGATCCGGGCGACTGCTACGGTCGCA
Source organism: Schistocerca americana (assembly GCF_021461395.2). Lineage (NCBI taxonomy): Eukaryota > Metazoa > Arthropoda > Insecta > Orthoptera > Acrididae > Schistocerca > Schistocerca americana. The sequence continues at coordinate 198,140,463 of NC_060122.1, read as the reverse complement.
GGTTCGAACCCTGCCTCGGGCATGGATGTGTGTGACGTCCTTAGGTTAGTTAGGTTTAATTAGTTCTAAGTTCTAGGCCACTGATGACCTCAGAAGTTAAGTCGCATAGTGCTCAGAGCCACTATCGAGAACAATGTTCTGAGATCATTATTACTTCGCATCTAGTAAAGACAGCCCAAAGCAGGTAAACATAAGATGCTTTTTTTGTGGTACGTTTCTCACAGTTCGTACCTGGTTGTGCCTTAAAATTGGCGCAGCACACCGACGACTACGAAATCGTTATTCCAGAATGGCCACAGTGGAAGATTATTTGGTGGAAACGTAACCTGGAAGACTGTCCTATCGGATGTCACCAGAGATTGACTTTTAACCTTAACTTATTGCTATTAACCATGTACACGTTTAACTTTTTTGTTCTTCAGTGTCATTTACTACATCTTTATTATTGCGTTAGCTGTCCTATTTTACTACAAACTTTTTATTAATGCTATGTTGAATATAGGAGTTTAAGCGGAATACAACACATAAGCATAACTATCTCTGTTTTTAACCCTTGGATGCATGAGTAGCCGGACTATTAGACCCGTATCTGAAGTCTGCTTCAAAATGTATCTCAAAATGACAAATGGTTCAAATGGCTCTGTTAACATCTGAGGTCATCAGTCTCCTAGACTTACAACTGCTTAAACCTAACTAACCTAAGGACATCACAAACATCCATGCCCGAGGCAGGATTCGAACCTGCGACCGTAGCAGTCGCGCGGTTCCAGACTGAAGCGCCTAGAATCGCTCGGCCACACCGGCCAGCTACGTAGAACCAGTGAACAACATATAAAAATGACAATTGATAAATAAACCCATAACAACCGGAATACCGATATGTAAAACAAAAACGCTAAGTATATACTAAGACGGTATCTGTTCTTTCGGACATGTCCGAAAGAACAGATACCATCTTAGTATATATATATAGTTAAGGCTCACCGCCTACTTGACCATCCTCTTCTGTGCGAATGCACAAGCAGTGCCCGAACTCTTACGGGAATCGGCAACGCGCCGCGAGTAATGAGTATAATGGGTGGGGGCACTACGAATGTAGTGAGGGACAATACGTTGAGAATATGTGTTTCGCGGGAGGCGTGCCGGAGATAAATCCCTGGAGCCGCGCCATCCTATGTGTCCTCGGTGGCTCAGATGGATAGAGCGTCTGCCATGTAAGCAGGAGATCCCGGGTTCGAGTCCCTGTCGGGGCACTAATTTTCATCTGTCCCCGTTGACGTATGTCAACGCCTGTAAGCAGCTAAGGGTGTTGATTTCATTGTAATTTCAAAAACGCTAAGTACTTACACAGCAGCCGAAGAAGTAAGGCTGGTAGCTATCGTGAGGTAACTGATTGCTACATCCCAGTTTCCTCTAACACCACCAACACTCAAGAATCCAAAAATGCAAAACCGCGTTCAAACTCACTTAAATCTTGATAAACTTCCATTGTAGCAGAAATAACCGATCTAACAACTGCGCCAGACAATTGTTGTCTTATATAGGCGTTGCCGACCGCAGAGCCGTATTACATATCTCTATATTCGAATACACATGCCTATACCAGTTTCTCTGAAGCTTCAGTGTAGTATATTGTCATTCAGTTCTGAGCTATGTTGAAAGTCTCAAGTCTCTAGCTCATCGGGAATGAGAGTGGTAAACAAAGTAACTTCTGCCACGCACTAGCTAGCAAAGTGCGTTAATGTTGCATTGTCATCCAACTCTGGTCTACCTTTATGCTTACAAATCCCCAGCTCATCAGGAAGTTTGTTTACAATCAACTATAAAGTTTGTACCGAAGACATAGACAGAAAAGGATAGAGCACTTACCTCCTTTTTCCTCTGTGCTCGTTGTGGTGTCACCGCCAGACACCACACTTGCTAGGTGGTAGCTTTAAATCGGCCGCGGTCCATTAGTACATGTCGGACCCGCGTGTCGCCACTGTCAGTGATAGCAGACCGAGCGCCGCCACACGGCAGGTCTAGAGAGACTTACTAGCACTCACCCCAGTTGTACGGACAACTTAGCTAGCGATCCAACACTGACGAAGCCTCGTTTATTTGCAGAGAAGATAGTTAGAATAGCCTTCAGCTAAGTCAATGGCTACGATCTAACAAGGCGCCATAGCAATTGATAGTTATCGTATGAAGCATGTCTCATCAAGAACGATGTATACAAATGATGAAGTTAAGTATTCCAGCAGCCACGTACTTTTCTTTATAGCATTCATTACGTATCCTGTTTCAGACCTCACGCCATCCTGCGTGAGTTTAAGTGCGTGCCTTTCGGTTACCCGTCACTGTGGACTGATTGTCTTGTCAGTCCACAACACTCATCATATGAAACAAGTGATCACTAGAGGATATCAGCACAGCGCCGGATAGAAGCGTGGAGGTACAGTTAGTCTTACTGCTGGCACCAGTGCAGCGCGGTTGCCAGTGGCTGAGTTGAGAGTGAGGCCTAAGCAGCAGGATATTGACAGTGATTAGCCCTCGGTTAATGTTTGAGCAGCCATTTGGGCCGCTAATGCACCCTCACTCTGAATTGGTGGCGAATGGGCGCGCCCATTAAATATGTCGCACGGCCTGCGGTTTGGCCACCGGGGCCGAGCGCCGACATCTCGGCAGCGACGTGAGGGCGAATCAGAAGCAGGCCGCCACTCGGAACACAGAATTCCGAAACAGAAGAGCGGCAGTGCACAGCCGTGTGTCACGAATACGTCACAGACAGCGCAGTGTACAGGACGGAAAGATGGCCTTTGTCAACTTGAATAGTATCAGTGCTATTACTGGCTAAGATATGTTTATTTAGTTTATGTTCTGAGTACTACTAGGAAACATGGGACAGAGCATCTACGAGATAGCGATGAAGTGGAGATTTTCGCGTACGACCATTTCACGAGCGTACCGTGAATCCGGTAAAACATTAAATCTCCGACATCGCTGAAAACGGAAACCACGACGACTGAAGAGAATCGTTCAACGTGACAGGAGTTCAACCCTTCCGCAAATTGCTGCAGATTTCAATGCTGGTCCATCAACAAGTGTCAGCGTGCGAACCATTCAAAGAAACATGATCGATATGGGCTTTCGGAGCCGAAGGTCTAGTTGCGTGCCCTTGATGACAGCATGAAAGAAAGAAGCAAGAAGAACGCCTCGCCTGTGTCCGTCTACACCGCCATTGGGCTGTTGATGACTGAAAACATGTTGCCTGGTCGGACGAGTCTGCTTTCAAATTGTATCGAGTGGATGGAAATGTACGGGTACGGGGAGAATCTCATTCATCCAATAACCCTGCATGTCAGCAGGAGACTGGTCAAGCTGCTGGAGGCTCTGTGATGGTGTGGGGCGTGTACAGTTGGAGTAATATGGGACCCCTGATGCGTCTAGATACGACTCTGACAGGTGACACCTGTCTGTGCATTCCGACGGACTTTGCAATTCCAGCCGGACAATGTGACGCTCCACACGTCCAGAATTGTTGCAGAGTGTCTCTAGGAACACTCTTCTCGGTTTAGACACTTCCGCTGGCTACCAAACTCCCCTGACATGGGCTGCGTGGTGTAGCCGTGCCGTCTAGGGCGACCTGTCACGGTTCGCGTGGCTCCTCCCGTCGGAGGTTCTTGTCCTCCCTCGGGCATGGGTGTGTGTGTGTTGTCCTTAGCGTAAGTTAGTTTAAGTTAGATTAAGTAGCGTAAAAGCTTAGGGACCGATGGACTCAGCACTTTGGTCCCGTAAGATCTTACCACGAACTTCCAATTTTTCCCCCCTGACATGAACATTGTTGAGTATATCTGGGATGCCTTGCAAAGTGCTGTTCAGAAGAGATCTCCATCCACTCGTACACTTACGGATTTATGTACAGCCCTGTAGGATTCATGATGTCAGTTCCTCAGTACTTCAGACATTAGTCGAGTCCATGGTACATCGTTCTGCGGCACTTCCGCGTGCTGGCAGGGGTCCTACACGATATTAGGCAGGTGTACCAGTTTCTCTGTCTGTTCAGTTTATTAGCTCGCTTTCTTGTCTTGCGTACGATGGAGGGTACTTTGCGTGTAACTTCTTTTTACCGCATTTTCTGTTCCAGTTGAAGCTGTTAGTGGTCTGCTACAGGCGATAGTACAATTAACGAACTTTAATTAAGGTGATTGCTGGAGCAGATCAGTTCTCCGTTCCCCGCAAGCGGTGAGATCTGTTATGCACCTACCTGTCAGCTGCTGTCCCGATCGCGGCTAGCACCGAACTTCGCTTTGTACGCCCTGATATACACTACATATATACTCTTGTTATGCAGCGGCCTGAAGATGGCGTGGTGAAATGTCGGAACTGGTAATCAATAAAATAAAATAAATTAACATCTCAGTTACACGGCTGTTGGTAAATTTCATTGATATTGACAATTACTTAACCAGCTGATGTCCCCTGACCATAATGAATCAACAGAGATTGAACTTCTTTTCTTCTAGGAGTTCAGTTGATTGTTAATTGAAGTAATGAACGGAACAACAGGGGAAGCTCCAGACTAGAGAAATTGCGTCCGTTCTCGTAAAATCAAAGTCTATTGTATTTCCAACACCACACGAAAAGAAGGTGAGGCAGCCTGAGTTAAAAGTGTGACGGTACATTTATACAAAGCAGTTCCTGTCTCTTCTTGCTGCAGGTCAAGAATATTTCACAGAAAATATTCAGTCAATAGTAAAGCCTTGAATTAGTTTGATCCAGCTCCTGAACTATGAGAGTATGCGAGGAGAGAAACTACGGTTGCCGTTGATTATCGGCAAGGAAGGTAACGGAAGAGCGGGCAGGTCATACAATTATTCAATAATCATCTTAAATACTAGGCGTGCCGAACGATCATCAGCATAACTGCGAACGCCGGTGAATATAGAACCTGACAGTACTTACTAAGATCTTGCGAATGGAAAGACCACGGTGGAAAATGGTGTACTAAAGTTACTTAGTGTCACGGGAATTCGGCGGAAACGACGTATGTCATTCCGCGGCGAGTAGCCGTGGTCTGAATTTGCAGTTAATGGCTGGCTAGACTCTCCCGATAATCGCCACCTTGCGGTATTGTGGATTTAATTGAATCTGCGCTCCGAAAATTCGTCCGCTCCTACAAGCCCCTAGTCCGCTGGTTACGCAAGCCGACGGTGGTCTCCTGTGGTCGATGGAAATTAATTTGAGATCGTATAATTAAACATTAATTACAACGGTTTTACAGATAACTGTTTTATCAGCTGGAGCAGTATATCAAATGGAAGGTAATTTAACGAACAACCCGAATCTTGAGTCAACATTGTTGATATAATTTAATGTGCGCTCTCCTATTGTCACTGAGCTGTACCACGTGACAGTATAGGCTCGTGAAAGGCACTGCGGCCAGTCCACGGAAAGTCTGCACTCTACACAACAGCAAATGGCCCATGACAAGGACGGTTGCTGTTAAGCCCCTGTATGCTTTCGACTCTAATTTTTAGCTTCTTCATCTTTCCATGAGATATACATAGGAGAAAGCAACATATTGGTCCAGCCAGGTGAAGACAATCGGAAATAAATCTGAATTTTGTCACATGACTACTGTAAACTCATCAAAAAGTTCGAAATCGATAACAAAATTCCGTAGACACAAGACATGAAGCGCGAAAATAATTATTTAAATAAAATGTATTTTAATATACCACGTTTCTAAACCAGATTCCAAAGTAAAATATTATTTCTCTAAGCCCCATAAGGTCTCATGATCCCTCATAAATATATATCTGAAATTTGTGATTGGAATTTTTAATAGCTATCAAAATACTTGTATGATTCAAAACGCAAGGTATGGGGCACGTACAATACATAACTTAAGCATGAATAGTTCACCTCCTTATTTCCACACTAATTCATGGCCTCCAAACTTATCTATTGCATGTGGTTCACATTTTAGTTTCAAATCTCAGAAGTACTTTTATAATTATTACAAATTCACAATCACAAATTTTCTGGGCTATTTATATGGGTTTACAAATATATTTTTGAATACGAGAAATTATATCATAACCTAAAGTCTGACTTAAAAATCACAGGTATGCTAAAATTTATTTTTATTTAAATAATTATTTTTTTGTCAAACTGATTTTGTACCCGATTGTGTAGCTTGAGCTCTGTACATGCATTGCACAAATGCTTCACGGAAGGAAGAGGTTAATAAAATGTTTTCTGTTTTAATATATACACATGTACAAGGCAAAAGGAATTCTAGCACGTTTTTTGAGAAATTTCCCACTGGAGCATACTACCAATGGAAAATTTAAAATTTGTAGCAGACGGCATAATGATTCTAATGTCGACAGTGTACATTTCCTGTAAGGACCTCGATGACAAGGTAAGAGAAATTAGGGCTCGCATGAAGCCATGTTGGCTGTCGTTTTATCCTTGTTCTATTTGCGAATGACTAGTAGTGGTACAAGATACCGTCCACCATCACCATACAATGTCTTGGATGGGATGTATGTAGATGTAGATTTCATTTGGAGCTAGCCAACCTGTATTTCGTTAAAAAATACAGTTTTTTTATTATGTAGATAACTATCACGCTAGATTCCTTTGATACAACTGAATAAAGCGAATTTTATGTCATACCCTTTCTTCTTTCGTTTTTTGGAAAGCATCGTCAGTGGCATGTTTTGAACATAACGTAAAGAAAACAAGTGTACATTGCCGTAGTATGCCACCAATGAAAATTAGAATGACACAAAGTGAAGAACAGCTCTAGAACTGGAACAAGAACTCACACATAGTACCAATACAAACATAGCCACCGACAATCGTAAAGGTGAAAGGTGTATGGGATGATCCATTCAATTGTAAACAGACACAATTAAACTGAAAATTATCTATATAATATTGCACCCACCTCAGGGCGACGATGTAACAAAAGTTAAAGATGTAACTATTGAGTTCTTAATTTCTATTCTAACCATATAATATATGCCCACTTGCATTATGTTACTTGCTGTTTATGGAGCAATTTGTCTGTTACAGCAAGTGGAATATTTTCCTTCTATTCCTGTTTTCCTACAAGATCTTGGAGGAGAACACATTTTCTCTAATCAACGAAAATGTTGACATACCTATTGCTACAAATAGCATAACAAGGCCTAAGTCATATGGAAGGTTAAGAGATGCAACCAGTGGTCTCCGGGCGCAGTCACATAAGAGAAGTAATCCTTGCAGTTGTAAGCTGAATTTTTTGAGAATATTCGGGCAACAGCAAGGTAGCAGATAATTAAAGATCACAATACGTTTTCTCTGCGAAACCCAAAGACTGTTATGTTAGTGACATATATTTCGAAAGTAATGAATAATTTTTTTACGTTTCACAGTAGCTTTCTTTTGTTGTCCTTAGTAACATTTAAAACCCTAGAATTACCAAATTACGTTTTTGTACATATAATTTGGCATTACGTATTTGTCTCCTGACCAGACTTATGTCACACTAGCATCGATTGTGTTCCCCGTTTATCACAAAAATATTTGTACACCCACTAAAATATGTGCGACACATAGTACGTTTTTAACATGTGATTTGGTATTGCTTCTTTGTCTCCTGACCAGATTGATATCAAACTATCATATAGTACAAACATGTTACTACACAAACTAAAAGACGTGCGATTTCTCCAACGTGTATGTACTAATAAAGATAAATGAAAGCTTATGGATCAGGATGTTGTATTATGAATGATTGTGTTCCATCTATTAGCTATTTGCAATTCTCAAAATAATTGATAATGTGAGTTGTAATCACTAACAAGAGGCTTCCGAGTAAACGAGTTCCGATAGAATGCTTTGTACGGCTGATTTTACTGTATTTCCTTCTAAAATACTGTTGAAAATTGTTAATATTTACTTGATAGAAAAAGAAAAAATTAAGAAAGTGGATTTTAGTCCCTCACTTTTTGTTCCTTAGTTGTATCAAATGCGTTGGCTCTCTGTCACTGCGTTTCACACACCTACGAGCAACTAGCTGTTGATTCCTCCTGCCTCTGTTCGTTGCCAGTCGCAACAATATTTTATAGCCCTCTGAACACGTATGTCTACTTTAATAATTGTCGTACCATTTCTTGATTCCCCCTGGTTTTGGATGAGTGGGAACAGGGAAACAACATCACTGAAACATACGTTGTATATAAGGATGCGGTACCCGAAGGAATGCAGCAAAAGAAACAAATAATGTGGTTTTGTTGCTTGAAGATAAAAGTAATAATTGGAAAACCATCATGGGAAATCCAGAAACGGAGGAAGAGGAAAGTCATGAAGGAGGATAATGCTATTACAAAATCAATTTAACCCATCGCCTTCACTGACGAAGAGAATTAATTAGGACTTGCATATACCAAAATGGTTTCTGAAGGAGGACGTAACTGTGCAGAGGACTGAGTTGTTCAAATCATCAAATCAGACAAATGTGAGGTGTCCTGAAAGGAACTAGTTTTTTAGGCTTCATTAAGTAAGAGATTACTTTATGGAATGTCATGTTATAAAATAATAACATTATAATGTATAATTTATTACTTGTAAACCAAGTTTTTGCAAATTTTATAATTTACAATTTTTGGTAACGCTGACTGTCTTAATAAATCATGTGTACAGTATAGTATGAAAAGAGGTTTGTATTATGCTTGTAAAGTTAAATAATGTAATATTTATTTTTGCCAGTATGTGACTTCGCCTAGTTGGCAACTTGGTGTGAGACTTTTGGTACATAATCCATAAAAACGTGTAATACACAGAAAAATATTGATTAACTTAGAATCCTTAGTTGTGCCACACAACTCATTATAGGTTCTAGCGTAGTTTAATGTATACAATTTGCTTAAAGCTCTAGAAATCACGGTCTTCGAGAATCAATGTCTCGATATGATGTTGTCTGGCTGGGATAAAACTTTTTATTTCCACACATGCAGCTTCTAATCAAACTGCTTGTCTATGGAGTATCTTCTCAGTAGTGCTACTAGATTTGCGGTTTCCTGTCAGAAAAGTCATAGTTCGTAGCAACTGACAGGAAATCATTCAGTGACGTTTGCAATTGCACCAAGGAAGTATTATAGGTGATTTGTTGTTTTAATCTACAGAAACGCCGTAGGAGGAAATCTGAGCAGCTCTCTTAGAATGTCTGCAAATTGTGCTGTCGTATGTCGTCTAATAAAGTCATCTGAAGAGCAAACAGAATTTCAAAATGATTTAGTCAAGATATCTGCATGGTGCGAGAAATGGAGCTGTACCCTTAACAATAAAAAAAGGGATCATCCACAAGAACAGGAAAAAATTCCTTTAAATTACAGATACACTTTAAATAACACAAATTTAATGATTGTAGCTTCAGCTAAATGCCTACGGATTGCAATTACAAACAACTTGAGTTGGAACCATCACACAGGAAGTGTTGTGGGGAAGACGAACCAAAGACTGCGTTTTATTTGGATAACACTTAAACGATGCAAAAATTTGCTAAAGAGACTGCGTACACTACGCTTATCCGTCCATCTCTTGAATTCTGCTGCACGATATGGAGTCCTTATGAGGTAGGAGTCACGCAGGACATCGAAAAAGTTCAAAGAAGCGCAGCTATTTTTGTAATATCACAAAACAGGGGACAGAGTGACATGGATGTTATAAGCAAAATGGAGGTGGAAATGATTAAAACAAAGGCGTCGTTCGTTGTGGCGACATCTTTCCAGGAAATGTCAACCAGCAACTTACTCTTCCGAGTTCGAAAAATAGTTTTTTTACTTATGTCTATATGTGGTGGAATGACTATCGTAATAAATTGAAATCAGAGCCCTCATAGAAAGGGTTAGGTGTCCATTTCTCCACTTGCTATTCAGCACGGAAACGGCCGAGAAAGAGTAGGAAAGTGGTCCTATAAACAATCTACCATGAACACTCTGCCAAACGTGAGTTTCAGAGTAGTCATGCAGATGTATATGTAGATGTAGAGATAATCAGCGTACAGTCTCGTTAGAATAGAAATAAAACTGAAAGGAATGTAGAGCTCATCGACAACATTCGCTTTAGAAATATGTCTCTGAGCACTATTGGACTTAACTGCTGAGGTCATCAGTCCCCTAGAACTTAGAACTACTTAAACCTAACTAACCTAAGGACATCACACACATCTATGCCCGAGGCAGGATTCGAACCTGCGACCGTAGCGGTCGCGCGGCTCCGGCCTGTAGCGCCTAGAACCGCTCGGCCACTTAGGCCGGCTGTCACTTTAGATTCAAGAAAAAGCTCTCAGAGGGCAAGTAACGCTAACTAGTTTGGTTGAGACCTAAAATTCAGGTAATCGGTCGACAAAATTGTCCCGGTTTTATATATCACAAACACTTCCTTTTTTGTTTACCGGTATTGAAATTTTATCCCCACACGTGTCAAATGGGCAGGGGGATGGGCTGTCAGTGGTACAGCCAACGCGTTCTTCAGCCGATTGATAATATAAAATTAAACGAGACGAAAAATAAGAAACACATATCGAGATTATTATGTTGAATTTAACACTGTTTAAAGGTGAAAATAAAATGGATGGTTATAGACATATGATAGATGACTTGTTGCACCGGTAGGTAACAACAGTAATAATAAAAGGTAAAATGAAACACAATAAGAGCAGATTTAAAACGTTTCAAACATGTTTCCGAAAGAGTGATACTTAAAAGAAGCACTTTCCTGCTTCTAGAAACTGGAAGGACTTGTCATGGGGTAGGGAGTCAGATAGGGAAGGGAAAAGGGTTGGTCAGTGAGGAGGGTAGGAATGTGGTAGTGTAAGGATGGAGCACAGGTGCATAGCAGCGATGTGATAGGGGTGGCTGTTGGGCCAGAAGAGGGTGGAGATGTGGGATAATAGCTGACACTAATAGTTGTTGAGAAGAGGCAGGTGAGGTAAAAAGGGCAGATAGGGGAGTGAAGAAGCCTTCAGAAGGTGGAATGGGTAGGGTAGACCCATGACTGGTAGGACGGATAAACGTCAGGGCGGAGTTCATGATCTGGGAGGGGTGAGATTGTTGAAGATTTCGGAGGGTGTGTAAGACGAGGGTTGGAGGGATACTTTGGTAAGGCACTGCAGCATATGAGGACTGGAGAGAACACAGGAAACGATAGGAACACTGAAGTCGATTTTGTAAATGGTTAAGATTGTTTGGAGGTGTTCAGTGTGAGCGAGGTGAGGTGAGACATGTTGAGTAGCTGGTAAATAACCCTTGAGGGGGAGGTAAATGGATATGGAAAGCGAGGCGGAGCGTATGGTATTCCAGAATCTGGAGGGACTGTTAGAACTTCAGTAGGGTGGAATCCGTGCGACATTTTCATCACACAGGATATGACCCATCAAGGATTTATAGGTGTGGAGGACGGTGGAGGGGTCCGATTTCCAAGTTGGTCAGTTAGTAGGTTTGTTAGTTTCTGTTGGATGGTAAATAGGTGATATTTCCACGTTAATTGCCGGTCGACTGGTAGTCCAGGACATTTTAGTGTATTAGTTTGTTGGATAGGACGGTTATAAATCATGGAGACGGAAGGTGCAGGTTGTGCAGGTTGGGTTTTGCAAGCGCTGATCTTGAGGCGCCGTTGGCTACACCAGGAAGTAACCTGATTGAGGTGCTTTTGGAGGAGTTTTTGGGATTTCTGGACTGCATGACAGAGGGCGAGGAAAGCGGTGTCATCAGCATAGTGAAGGAGGTGGATCTCAAACACTATGGCCGAGGATTTAAAACTGGAGTGTACCTGTATTCGGGTTTTGAGTATGTTAAATGATGGTGTAATTTTGGTACCGAGTGAGTCACCTGGGAGATGTTCAGCAACAATGACGTTCAAACCTCGCTGGACTTACCAGATTTTTGTTTCCTATAGTTCCTAGAAGTCGCTAAACTCATATGCCGCGACGGCCCCTTTAAAAAGGAATTACCTCCAAAGTCCCTATAATAAGTGTACATCGTACGGTGAGCAGTGCATGTCTTCCCACCGGTAGCCACCTTAGCACTATCGCACTGTGACAGCGAAAGCGGGCAATGTCGTTTCGTGGCACGACGAGGCAGATTTAGTCGCGGATGGGTGTCGTAATGCTAGACACAACCAAAAATTACTGACACTAAGAACAAAAGTTCGTTTATCCACATTTAAGTAATCGACCAACATAGAAGCAGTACCATAAGCAGTAGAACACAATCTCAGGAGGAGCGCTGGGTGCACTGTCTTTCTATGTAGGAGGGCTCAGGTAGGTGGCACGGCAGATGTCGTACCATGTGCACTAAACTCAGTTAATCATAAGAATAAACCTGATTCAAACAAACACAAAAGCGATGATTGGTCAGCAGCCGTAGCACACGTACACTGGGGTCGCTACGCTCTTGGCAGTAGATCAGATTTATCTATCAGATACATTATGACCTTATGCTAAGTTGTGGTAAATGAAACACTAAAATATTCTGATGTGTTAATTGCTATCTACGATTTTCTTAACCACGCTTCAGCGATGTAGTCTTTACTTCAAAAATTGTGTGTAGTCGGAATCTCTGTACTGTTGTGCTCTGATTGTCGCACTGTTAATACACAGTGCGAAAATGGCTGATGTTGCTTCCCTCCGCATCGTGAATCATGCGCATGGAACACTATTAAAAAGTGTGAGAAACAAGTTGTTATCAAAGTTTTTAAAGAAATAATCGGCTTTGAAGTCCTCCGAGGAGCTGCCTAATACGTTATGTTATTTTTTTCCACAATTGGTGCATTACTGAATCGACAGCATCGACGAATGATAATCTACTAGTGTCCGTGGATCAGTGGTTTAAATCTCGCTAAGCTATTTCTATTTCCGTTCAGTTTGCAAAATAAAGGGCCTCTAGTTTCAGATCACACATTATAAGCCAAATTCCAGTTATCATTGCAAATACAAATTATTAATTATCGATATTTTATAAAGGATTGTTAATAAGGTTGTTTAAATAAAAGCAATGTAAATGTTTGTGATAAAAATGAAAAATCAAATACTCTTTATTTGGACTATATCCATTGCTTTAAACCACAGATGTGGTCACATGAGGGAAAGTGATCAGCGTCCTAGAAACATGAAAAGAACAATTTTCGCAGCATCGAGCACATTATACAAATACCGCATTTTTGCTGTTGCTGCCATACCGTTGCAGTATGAACGGAGCACAACTGATATGCAACTGATACGGAGCCAAGTTAAGGGATTTATCGTGAGAAATAACAGGACAGTTTAGCTGCTACATGTACTGAAACTAAATGCACGAAACTTTGTCGCACGTCACTGACGAACGCTTGTGAAAAATTACCTTCTGCTTAAGATAGAAATTTTCATCAATATTCTTTTTAATTACAGTACTATGTTAGCTAAGATCGAGAGCATGTTAAGTTTTCCGTCTGGTCGCCTAAGAAGAGTTTTGCCGAATTTTATGTCATTCTCTTTAAAAATTAAATGACTTTCGAAGCTATGTTGGTTCTCTACTCGTTTTAACTGCAGCTGTTCACGTCATTGCAGGTTACTTGAACCAGCTGGCTGACAGTGTTATCCTGGTTAAATGCGCCAGTAAAGTTATTACGGTATATTGGTAATTTTTACTTATGGACCGCCAGCAAAGCTTTTGCCCCGTATCATCACTCAGTCGATGTGCGAGTAACATACAGCATAAAGATTATCCTTATTATCAGTCTTGATTGTACTGTAGAGATCTTTGCTTCCGATCTATGCTTCCGCTACACGTGAAACGAAATCTAATGAGATTTCACCATACGTGGAAGCCTACATGGTGTGCCGCGGTGCGTATCCAACTGTTGTGCATGTTTGCTTGCATGTCTCTATGACGAAGGTATCTGTACCGCAGGTACAGTCACATCGGAGGGTTATCTGAGTAGAGAATATCAGAAGGCAGAAGGGATAAAATACTGGGACTGAAAACTTACCTACAACTTTTACAGGAACTGGATTGTTGTTATATGACTTGAGGGTCATGAAAGGAAAGTAGTAGTTGGCATGAAAGGAAAGCTGCATCTGAGAAGTCAGTGATCCTCTGTGTTATTCAGTACATACGCTGAGCAGGCAGTAAACCAGAGAGAGATTTGGAAAGCGAATGGAACTTAAGGGAGAAGAAATTTAACCTTACGCTTAGCCGATGACAGTATAAGTGTGATACGACAAAGAAGTGGGAAGAGTAACTGAACGGAATGGATACTGTCTTGACAAGAGCTTACAAGATCAACATCAACAAAAGTAAAATAAAGTGTAAGTTTTCTATAACACTTTATCATTAAATTTGAATACTGAATATTGTTTCTTCAAAAACTTTCTTATCGTGTAATCTGCTGAGCAGTACTTACTACTGGTTGGCCTTTTGTTATACATGTGAACAATGTTGTGAAACAAAACTTTAAACTTAATGAAAAGCTGCATTTGAAACAATGAAAATGATCTAATTATATACCAAAAGGAACTAATTGTAAGTTTGGTCCCATAGGAACTTACTACAAATTAAAAATTAAACTGTGTGCTCAATGAAAACTGTTTAACTAAAACTCAATGCTGTAGTACATTATGGAATTTAACTAACATGAAGCGCGATGTCCAACTTGAAACATCCACAAAAATAAATACTGCTCTACTCAGAAGAAAAAACCTTTTGAAATTACCTGCCCTGAAATACAAGTAACTTAGCTCATGCCCAGCAATCTGTTTTGTGATTGATATAGTGACATTCTCGAAAACAAGTAGAAATCAACAAATACATCAACTAAAGAAAACAAAACTACTTACTACTAAATTTGTTTATGCTTGTCAGAAACCATCTGTGGCTTCGTGTGGGGTAACGTGCAATGCATACACAACAAAATATTTTAAATTTCACTAAGAATGATGGAGATTTTTGAAAAATTAAACTTTGATGATTAACAAGAAGAAAGTACTACATAACAAGACTTTAAGAATTACGAAATCCTTCCATTACGCAAAAATTACAGACATTTCAACTAATTGCAGTATTTGTGACATAACGAAAACAGGCACATCAACTTAACACTAATCGCATATGTTATTGGTTATGTGGGAGAGAAGTATTTCCTTTAATTAATAGTTCTGACAAACAAACATTTCATTGTTTCACGTGCTTTGGTTACATTGAAAAAAATCCTCCAAGGATTTTCTCCATCAATTGAATCAATAGCATCTGTTCGTAAACAAGTTTTCATTTCCTTAATAAAATATTCGTGATAATTTCTCTCAGACTCAGAAATATTAAATCTCTTCTCTAAAAAGTCAACTGCTCTATACTGTTCATCAAACACAGAACAACGAGAAAAGAGAAGCGCAACTCCCGTGTTAAAAGAGGGAGACACAGATCGATAGCAGCGCTTCTAGCGTTATGGAGATGAATTAAATAGGATAAACATTGCGGGTTGTATCCGTCGTAGCTGATGTATGTTGTAGGTATTTTTTTCAATTTTCTTATCTCAGTTTTCTGGTATGCTATGTAATTATGTTGGCTAGCATCAGAATAAAATAATTTAAACACAGTTATAGCACACTGCATTACAGCAGTGAGAAACTTACTATTCAGGAAAATTTGCAGTCCAATGTAGCTGCAACAATTTTATTTCACTTCAGTTATTTAAACTAAAGGTTTGTTTCGATTTACTGTCAGTATCAAATGTTGCACCTTGTTCTTATGACGCACAAAACATCCTGGAGCTTTTATATGTTGATAGAAATCAATATAAGTGTGTCAGTTTACAAGTCAATTTTTGACGTATGCGTCTGACAGTTGCTGCTCTTATGAGGTTTTTTTGAGCAGCAACTGTCAGGCACAAACGTCAAGAATAGGCATACAAACTGACACACTTATATTGATTTCTATCAACGTATAACAGTTCGAGGACGTTTTGTGCGTCATAAGAATTAGACTGAACACTCGAAAGAAGCTTGTAGTCTAAATAAGTCTGAAGCTAAATAAAAATTGTAGAAGCTAAATTGCACTACCAATATTCCTGAACAGTGTCATACTTCGACGTCTTACAAGTTGCGGGGTCAATGGAGGAAAAAACCTATTATTGAGCAAATTGGCAGTTAAAGAAGTTCAATTAAGAAATCTTTATCACAGTGTTAATTAATGAAGAATTCTGAAATTTGTTACAACTATGTTTCAGGACTGTAATGTATGAGTAATTGCCCAGGAAACTTCCACAACTGACCATTGATTTCTAAAAAATGTTCCTACTTCTTACGATTGTACATGATTGAACACAGAAAAGAACACATCAATATTAATTACCAAAAATAGGAAAGGTGGATAAAAACATTGATATGATAACAAAATTTACTTTCCATTTCTCAAACACACAATAAAAATTTCACTATTAACAACAGTGTCATCTGATTCAGTAAAGATAATAGCAATTTCACAAGGAGCACCTGCCATATATTTCGGAAACACACGCGTGTTTAGCCTATGCCTAGTTTTATTCATAAAATCTTCTTCGAAAAAATGATCTGCACAAACAAAATAAGTAGCACAGTTCATATCAGGTGAGAGTTTACAAACACTTTACTTCAGCAATTCTTGAGGTTGTTTAGGAAACTTGTTGAAATGCTTGTTGCTAACATTCTCTGTTGAACCCATGTAACATCTAGATTAACAGCCGGAATTTACAGGAGTATTTCAACGTCAATTTGATGTGGTGAATATTCTGTAAAAACATAAAATTCTTCATTAAATAAAATTACTACTGTCATATCAATGTTATTTAAATAACAAACGGAAACCACACAGCTTAATTCATGATAGAAGAGAATACATTTCATTTATAGGCAATGAGATTATTTACTGAAAATTAAATGTATTACCTTAGGATTAATTGTGGACATTTTTTTCAACAGGAAATCTCTTAAATTCCATGGCGAACTTTATGCCAATTCAAGTAAAAAAATGTTTATAATGAAGATCAATAGTATGTAAATACACTCCTGGAATTGGAAAAAAGAACACATTGACACCGGTGTGTCAGACCCACCATACTTGCTCCGGACACTGCGAGAGGGCTGTACAAGCAATGATCACACGCACGGCACAGCGGACACACCAGGAACCGCGGTGTTGGCCGTCGAATGGCGCTAGCTGCGCAGCATTTGTGCACCGCCGCCGTCAGTGTCAGCCAGTTTGCCGTGGCATACGGAGCTCCATCGCAGTCTTTAACGCTGGTAGCATGCCGCGACAGCGTGGACGTGAACCGTATGTGCAGTTGACGGACTTTGAGCGAGGGCGTATAGTGGGCATGCGGGAGGCCGGGTGGACGTACCGCCGAATTGCTCAACACCTGGGGCGTGAGGTCTCCACATACATCGATGTTGTCGCCAGTGGTCTCCGGAAGGTGCACGTGCCCGTCGACCTGGGACCGGACCGCAGCGACGCACGGATGCACGCCAAGACCGTAGGATACTACGCAGTGCCGTAGGGGACCGCACCGCCACTTCCCAGCAAATTAGGGACACTGTTGCTCCTGGGGTATCGGCGAGGACCATTCGCAACCGTCTCCATGAAGCTGGGCTACGGTCCCGCACACCGTTAGGCCGTCTTCCGCTCACGCCCCAACATCGTGCAGCCCGCCTCCAGTGGTGTCGCGACAGGCGTGAATGGAGGGACGAATGGAGACGTGTCGTCTTCAGCGATGAGAGTCGCTTCTGCCTTGGTGCCAATGATGGTCGTATGCGTGTTTGGCGCCGTGCGTGTGAGCGCCACAATCAGGACTGCATACGACCGAGGCACACAGGGCCAACACCCGGCATCATGGTGTGGGGAGCGATCTCCTACACTGGCCGTACACCACTGGTGATCGTCGAGGGGACACTGAATAGTGCACGGTACATCCAAACCGTCATCGAACCCATCGTTCAACCATTCCTAGACCGGCAAGGGAACTTGCTGTTCCAACAGGACAATGCACGTCCGCATGTATCCCGTGCCACCCAACGTGCTCTAGAAGGTGTAAGTCAACTACCCTGGCCAGCAAGATCTCCGGATCTGTCCCCCATTGAGCATGTTTGGGACTGGATGAAGCGTCGTCTCACGCAGTCTGCACGTCCAGCACGAACGCTGGTCCAACTGAGGCGCCAGGTGGAAATGGCATGGCAAGCCGTTCCACAGGACTACATCCAGCATCTCTACGATCGTCTCCATGGGAGAATAGCAGCCTGCATTGCTGCGAAAGGTGGATATACACTGTACTAGTGCCGACATTGTGCATGCTCTGTTGCCTGTGTCTATGTGCCTGTGGTTCTGTCAGTGTGATCATGTGATGTATCTGACCCCAGGAATGTGTCAATAAAGTTTCCCCTTCCTGGGACAATGAATTCACGGTGTTCTTATTCCAATTTCCAGGAGTGTATGAAAGAAATACAAAGACGACTGTAACCATAGACTTCAGTACAGAGCAAGACGATAGAATACCAACAACCGCCATTGGACAGCTCTCATTGGTCAATTGCAGCTTCGTTTGACCCCTAGCGCCTCTAGTAGTCTGGAAGGAATTACGTGGCTTGTTGCCTCTTCTCCCATATAGCTTTCAGACCCGTGGCCTCAAATAAGGATGACCCAGTGCTACACAGCTGACTGGCGAGCAAGCGAACCTCAGACTACCTTAAACACAGAGTAAAGGATACTATTCACTATTCGTGCAAAGCGCTCATTCATCTTTGTCCCAGTACACTACCTGTGAGTTATTTACAGTGGCACGAAACATATTAAAACTGTGCTGGTCCTCTGGAAACGAGAAACATTTATTCATGGTCGACATGAAATGTTTAAGTATTAATTCTGTGTACAGAGGAGTGCTCTGTAGTAAAGATACTGGGAACAATGAAAACTGTAGAAATAGACTTTCATAATTTTTTACTATGGTTTGAATCATACTACGAGAAATACATGGATGAAGACGTATGAATCCTGAAACGCATTTCTGGTAGGTATATGCTGTTACCGACAGCCAAACCACTTATTTCAGTAGCATTAGCATCCTTACGTGTACGAAAAATTGAGTACAACACGAGTTGCAATTAGTGTTTTTGGCCGCCATTTGCAAGATGGCGGATTCTTTTTTAAATTACTCCAGTATTATTCGGCTTAAAGCCAGAAGGAGATGGTTTAAAACTAATTTCTTGAATAAACTGGCTAAAGTCAAGATAATTTCATTCATTTTGCAAAGAGTAGTATAGATATCAAAACAGATTCTAGTGGTTGCCGCTTCACGACTATACTCTGTTAGAGTGACGAGATTTTTCACAGTTAAGAAAGTTCTCAGCCTTTAATTAATAATAAGAATACCAGCAAAAGGTGTTTCTCCACGCAAACCTACGAAGGTATAAATTATTATTCATACTAAGACATTTCATCACAACCCTAAGATATTTATAAAAGAAAACGATGAAGGTGGTTCACACTGATCTAGTCGTTATTTCTTTTATATCAATACACTTACTGTAAAGTCAATTATTTATCGGGAAATTGAATACAGAAAGCCTTACCAATATCAGAGATAGAATTATCTGTCCTTGGAATTAAGTTGTAGTGAATGCGTTGTGCGTAGCCTGATATGATCTTATGATGTGTTATGGTCAAATGGTTCTAAGCACTATGGGACTTAACATCTGAGGTCATCAGTCCCCTACACTTAGAACTACTTAAACCTAACCAACCTGCCGGCCGAAGTATCCGTGCGGTTAAAGGCGCTGCAGTCTGGAACCGCAAGACCGCTACGGTCGCAGGTTCGAATCCTGCCTCGGGCATGGATGTTTGTGATGTCCTTAGGTTAGTTAGGTTTAACTAGTTCTAAGTTCTAGGGGACTAATGACCTCAGCAGTTGAGTCCCATAGTGCTCAGAGCCATTTGAACCTAACCAACCTAAGGACATCACACACATCCATGCCCGAGGCAGGATTCGAACCTGTGACCGTAGCAGCAGCGCGGTTCCGGACTGAAGCGCCTAGAACCGCTTGGTCACAGTGGCCGGCTATGATGTGTTATTAACAGCACAAGTGTACTTACACCTGATGTTCAATGACGCGTACACACGCACACACACACACACACACACACACACACACACACACACACACACACACACGACACTCACGCACGTAAAGTACAACACAATGACGCTACAACAAATATACCTTATAACAACCTTACAAAGGGTAATGAAATGCAGTCACATTAAATCAGCTGCCGTTGAAAAAATTAAATTATGGAATCAGATACTAACAGGTGAGATATAAATTACTGTTAGTTTTGCTATTTTGGCTGCAAAATAATTGACGATGGCAGAAGTAGAGAGGTAAGATGGAGACTGGCAACAGCGCGAAAAACTTTTCGAAAAGAGGGCTTTAGTATCATCTACTGTAATAAATATTTTTCTGAAGCTATTTGTTTGGAGTGTAGCCTTGAATGGGTGTGGAACATGGAAAATAAGGTTCACCAAGATGAGAATACAAGCTTCAGACATGTGTTGCAGTAGAACAATACTGAAGATTAGTTGGGTGGATCGAGTACTTCCTGAGGCATGGAAGGATAATTGAATTGATAATGGAGGGAAGGGAGACGTAGGTCTTGAGGGATAAATCTCTCAAAGTACTCGTCCGGAGCGCAGAATGGTATGGGACTGCATTATGGAGTAAGGAAACAGTTAAAATTAAGAAATGAGTGCTTTTGGTAGGTCATGGTTGCTGTAGGAGAAACCTGAAATTTGTTGGACACCAAATTCTGAGCTTCTGCACAGAGCTGATGAGGCGAAAAACGTCATGGGATACCTACTAATATCATGTCGGACCCCTTTTGCCCGACTTAGTGTAGCATCTCGACGTGGCATGGTCTTAACGAGTCGTTGCAAGCTTCCTGTAGAAATACTGAGCAATGCTGCCTGTACAGCCGTTCATAATTGAGGAACTGTTGCCGCTGCAGGATTTTGTGCACAAACTGACATCTCAATTACGACTGATGGGATTCTTGTCGGACGACCTTCGTGGCCAAATTATTGGCTCGAAGTGTACAGATGTTCTTCAAACCAAACGCGAACATTTGACATGCATTGTCAGCCTAAGACATTCATTGTTGTTTGAGGACATGAAGGCCATGAACGGTTGCAAAAGGTCTGCAAGTAGTTTAGTTGGACTAGAGTGCCCTGTTAATTCCATGTAAACCAGCCGACGCCATTATGGAACCAACACCAGCTTACACAGTGCCTTATTGGCTACTTGGATACACGGATTCGTGGGGTCTGTGCCACACTCGAATCCTACCATCAGCTCTTACAAACTGAATTCGGGACTCATCTGATCAGGCCACGATTTTCCAGTCGTCTAGGGTCCAACCGATACAGTCACGACTCCAGAAGAGTCACTGCAGGCAATGTTGTGTTGTTAGCAAAGGCACTCGCGTCGATCATCTGATGCTTGACCCATTAACGCCAAATTTCGATGCACTATCCTGACACATTCATAGTACGTCCCGCATTGATTTCTGAAGTGATTTAAGGCAGAGTTGCTTCTCTTTTAGTACTGGCAACGCTATGCAAATGCCGCTGCTCTTTCTCGTTAAGTGAAGGCCGTCGGCCACGGAGTAATCCACGCTGAGAGGTTATGCCTGAAATTTAGTATTCTCGGCTCTCCCTTGACACTGTGGAACCCAGAATAGCGAATTCTCTAACGATTTACGAAATATAATGTCCCATTCGTGTAGCTCCTACTACCACTCTGCGTTCAAAGTCTGTTAGTTTCCCCTGGGGAATCATAATCACGTCGGAAACCTTTCCACATCAATCACCTGAATACATATGACAACTCGTCCAATGCACTGCCCTTTTACACCTTGTGTACGCGATACTACCGCCATGTGTACAAGTGCATATCGCTGTCTCATAATTTCTGTCACCTTAGTGTAAACTGACTATAAGAAGGAACAGCATGATAGGACATTTGTACATCGGAGCTTAGCTCCATTTGTGTTGAAAGAGGTGTAGAAGACAAAAGGACAGATTTGCATATTAGTTGAGATAATATAAAATGCAAAGTGACAACAGCAAGATGAGCGTCTCTGAGAAAGAAAATTTTGTTATTTTGGATGTCTTTTCTGAAGGTACGCATTTTTAAGGAGTGTAGCCTAGTACAGAAGTGAAACGTGCACATAAACAGTTCAGAGAAGTAGAGGATCGAAGTTTTTGAAAAGTGAAATGGAAATGCCGTGTGGGTAGCGTCTCCCACACGGCATTTCCCGTCGGGTAGACCGGTCGCCTGGTGCAAGTCTTTCGATTTGACGCCACTTCGTCGACTTGCGTTTAGATGAGGATGAAATGATGAGGACAACACAACATCCAGACCCTGAGAAAATCTTCTACTCAGCCGGGAATCGAACCCAGGCCGTTAGGTATGACATTCCGTCGCGCTGACCACTCAGCTACCAGTGGCGGACTTTCTGAATTGTAGTGCTACAGATGAAAGTCGAAAACTGCATGGGGAGATCGAATAACTAATAAGGATGTTTCATCTTGAGGGAGATCAGTAGGCCTCTGGCAGGTTTGATGCGGCCGCCACGTATTTTCTCCTGCGGCAAGCTATTCCGTCTCAGAACAGCAGCTACACGCAACGTCCTCAGTTACGTTTTGGATACACAGTGCGAACGTTAATAAACACGACGAAATGCAGGGACGGTTCCCTACAGGAAATGGAGAAAAAAATGTTCTATGAACATGTGTCCGGAAATGCATCGTTGCCACGGTAGATGGCACTGACGAATTGAAGTTCCTTTGACAACATGACGTGTCTGCAGCTCAGAGATGACGATTATGCAGACTGATGCCAGTTGCGGTAAAGGTTGCTTCGTCAGTAAAGAGGACTGATGACAGAAATACCATAATCGCAATAGTCCGGTGCAAAAACCATAGACATCCTTCCCGTAGAGAGAAATACGCTGCCGATAGGACTTGCACTTGTTATAGGTGACAGGTATAGTAGAGATTGTCCTGTAGGATACACAAATCGTACATTTGCGTTCACTGTATTGACGGTCCACATGTCTGGCGCTTGTACTAGGGTTCGTCTCAATATCCTACAAAAGAACCCTGTCCTCCAAACCTGCACGGTCGTCTGTCTGAAAGGACCCAGGATCACACAACGTCCAAAAAGGGCTGAAAATGTTGTGTGGTGTGGTTTTTGTCTAGTTTTGCCACAGCCACGCTGCCTCTTGATCGTTTCCTACTGACTGATCGAACACTAACACCACATTGGCTTGTTTCTGACATGAATACCGGACCATTTTGCAGCTTGCAGCACGCTGCGTCAGACACACATCTTGCAACACACACCTAACACACGGCACGTGGTCGGAGGAACTTTCATTCGTCAGCGTCATCTAACGCGGCAGTGATGGATTTCCTGGCACCTAGGACATTTTTCCTCCATTTTCAGTCAGGAAGCCGTCACTGCAGTATATCGGTTTTATTAATGTTCATCTGTATTCCAGTCTCTACCTTCATTGCCCTTTTCGCCCTCTACAGTTCCCTTTTAGCACAGTGGGAGGATTCCCTGATTTCTTGACACAGGACCTGTGATCCTGCCACTTCTTCTAGTGACTATTCAACACATTTTTCTACCCTCGCCGATTATACACAGAGCTTCACCATATATAATTTTACCATTCCACATAATTCTCAACATACTTGTATAGCACAACAACTCAAAAGCTTTGTTTATCGTCTTTTCCGCTTTACTCACAATCCATGTTACACTTCACTAGAATGCTATACTACACATGCACATTCTCAGAAATATCTTTCTGAAACTACGGCCGATGCTATTACATTGCAGGAAAAAAATTAGCACAACTGGAAAGACGACGTCAATTTTGATCTGGTGACGGCATATGCCAACTTGTTGATGCAATAATTTACCAACAGCCGTATGTATTGTAGAAATTTATTTTATTTTATGAACTTCTATGTGCTACCAGTTTCGGCGTTACATTGATGCCATTTTCAGGTCCCACTCGTTTTTTTTTCTTATTTTTTTTTTTTTTTTTTGTCATCAGTCTACTGACTGGTTTGATGCGGCCCGCCACGAATTCCTTTCCTGTGCTAACCTCTACATCTCAGAGTAGCACTTGCAACCTACGTCCTCAATTATTTGCTTGACGCATTCCAATCTCTGTCTTCCTCTACAGTTTTTGCCCTCTACAGCTCCCTCTAGTACCGTGGAAGTCATTCCCTCATGTCTTTTAGCAGATGTCCTGTCATCCTGTCCCTTCTCCTTATCAGTGTTTTCCACATATTCCTTTCCTCTCCGATTCTGCGTAGAACCTCCTCATTCCTTACCTTATCAGTCCACCTAATTTTCAACATTCGTCTATAGCACAACATCTCAAATGCTTCGATTCTCTTCTGTTCCGGTTTTCCCACAGTCCATGTTTCACTACCATACAATGCTGTACTCAAGACGTACATCCTCAGAAATTTCTTCCTCAAATTAAGGCCGGTATTTGATATTAGTAGACTTCTCTTGGCCAGAAATGCCTTTTTTGCCAGAGCGAGTCTGCTTTTGATGTCCTCCTTGCTCCGTCCGTCATTGGTTATTTTACTGCCTCGGTAGCAGAATTCCTTAACTTCATTGACTTCGTGACCATCAATCCTGATGTTAAGTTTCTCGCTGTTCTCATTTCTACTGCTTCTCATTACCTTCGTCTTTCTCCGATTTACTCTCAAACCATACTGTGTACTCATTTGACTGTTCATTCCGTTCAGCAGATCATTTAATTCTTCTTCACTTTCACTCAGGATAGCAATGTCATCAACGAATCGTATCATTGATATCCTTTCACCTTGTATTTAAATTCTACTCCTGAACCTTTCTTTTATTTCCATCATTGCTTCCTCGATGTACAGATTGAAGAGTAGGGGCGAATGGCTACAGCCTTGTCTTACACCCTTCTTAATACGAGCACTTCGTTCTTGATCGTCCACTCTTATTATTCCCTCTTGGTTGTTGTACATATTGTATATGACCCATCTCTCCCTATAGCTTACCCCTACTTTTTTCAGAATCTCGACCAGCTTGCACTATTTTATATTGTCGAACGTTTTTTCCAGGTCGACAAATCCTATGAAAGTGTCTTGATTTTTCTTCAGCCTTGCTTCCATTATTAGCCGTAACGTCAGAATTGCTCTCTCGTCCCTTTACTTTTCCTAAAACCAAACTGATCGTCACCTGGCGCATTCTCAATTTTCTTTTCCATTCTTCTGTATATTATTCTTGTAAGCAGCTTCGATGCATGAGCTGTTAAGCTGATTGTGCGATAATTCTCGCACTTGTCAGCTCTTGCCGTCTTCGGAATTGTGTGGATGATGCTTTTCCGAAAGTCAGATGGTATGTCGCCAGACTCACATATTCTACACACCAACATGAATAGTCGTTTTGTTGCCACTTCCCCCAATGATTTTAGAAATTCTGATGGAATGTTATCTATCCCTTCTGCCTTATTTGACCGTAAGTCCTCCAAAGCTCTTTTAAATTTCGATTCTAATACGGGATCCCCTATCTCTTCTAAATCGACTCCTGTTTCTTCTTCTATCACATCAGACAAATCTTCACCCTCATAGAGGCTTTCAATGTATTCTTTCCACCTATCTGCTCTCTCCTCTGCATTTAACAGTGGAATTCCCGTTGCACTCTTAATGTTAGCACCATTGCTTTTAATGTCACCAAAGGTTGTTTTGACTTTCCTGTATGCTGCGTCTGTCCTTCCGACAATCACATCTTTTTCGATGTCTTCACATTTTTCCTGCAGCGATTTCGTCTTAGCTTCCCTGCACTTCCTATTTATTTCATTCCTCAGCGACTTGTATTTCTGTATTCCTGGTTTTCCCGGAACGTGTTTGTACTTCCTCCTTTCATCAATCAAGTGAAGTATTTCTTCTGTTACCCATGGTTTCTTCGCAGCTACCTTCTTTGTACCTATGTTTTCCTTCCCAACGTCTGTGATGGCCCTTTTTAGAGATGTCCATTCCTCTTCAACTGTACTGCCTACTGCTCTATTCCTTATTGCTGTATCTATAGCGTTAGAGAACTTCAAACGTATCTTGTCATTCCTTTGTACTTCCGTATCCCACTTCTTTGCGTATTGATTCTTCCTGACTAATGTGTTGAACTTCAGCCTACTCTTCATCACTACTATATTGTGATCTGAGTCTATATCTGCTCCTGGGTACGCCTTACAGTCCAAAATCTGATTTCGAAATCTCTGTCTGACCATGATGTAATCTGATTGAAATCTTCCCGTATCTCCCGGCCTTTTCCAAGTATACCTCCTCCTCTTGTGATTCTTGAACAGGGTATTCGCTATTACTAGCTGAAACTTCTTACAGAACTCAATTAGTCTTTCTCCTCTTTCATTCCTTGTCCCAAGCCCATATTCTCCTGCAACCTTTTCTTCTACTCCTTCCCCTACAACTGCATTCCAGACGCCCATGACTATTAGATTTTCGTCCCTCTTTACATACTGCATTACCCTTTCAATATCCGCAGGCACTTTCTGTATCTGTTCATCTTCAGCTTGTGACGTCGGCATGTATACCTGAACTATCGTTGTCAGTGTTGGTCTGCTGTCGATTCTGATTAGAACAACCCGCTCACTGAACTGTTCACAGTAACGCACCCTCTGCCCTACCTTCCTATTCATAACGAATCTTACACCTGTTATACCATTTTCTGCTGCTGTTGATATTACCCGATACTCGTCTGACCAGAAATCCTTGTCTTCCTTCCACTTCACTTCACCGACCCCTACTATATCTAGATTGAGCCTTTGCATTTCCCTTTTCAGATTTTCTAGTTTCCCTACCACGTTCAAGCTTCTGACATTCCACGCCCCGACTCGTAGAACGTTATCCTTTCGTTGATTATTCAATCTTTTTCTCAAGGTAACCTCCCCCTTGGCAGTCCCTCCCACTCGTAATAGTCGTAAAATCACCATACACGGAAAGAGCCATGTAACTGGATCCGTGAATCAAATCGTCCTGCAACAGCTGTAAAGCAAGCAGGCATCTATACCACGGAGCTGCACTATTAGTTCGTACAGCCAACTGAGCGAGTTTGGAAGGGGTCGAACTGCGGCCTTCCGAGTGGCAGAATGACCCTTTCGGGGAATTGCCACACAAACTGGACGTGCTGCGTCAGTTGTGGAATGACGCTGGTACCAATGGTCACGCGAACATTCTCACACCAGTAGATGGAGTTCTGATCGTCCACGCAACACAGATGCCCGACAAGATCGTCATATTGTAAGGGCAGCAGTGACAGATCGTGCAACTACAGCACAGAAAATACAGCACAGGAAAGAGGGCTTCCGACCCAATTATATCAACACGAACTGTTACGAACCGGTTATTAGGTACGGGCATACACACCTCTAACCTGTCTTCAACTCACGTCACAGCATCGACGTGCACGGCTCGATCTGTCCCTCGAAGAATCACTTTGGAAGGTGGAATGGCACCCAAGCGATGAAAGTAGATTCTACCTGCACACAAGTGATGGTGGTGGGCGCTGTCTAGTAGAGTGCATTCGTCCGTGGTCTGGGGTGCCGTAACCTACAACTCTTGTTTACTTTTGCTGTTTCTGGACAGGACGATACGTGCAGAATGTTGTTAGACCAGTTCTTTTGCCGTTCTTGCAACAAGAAGGTTGATGTGTTGTTCAAACGGCTTAATGCTCAGGCACACATTATACGTGAAACTCAACGTGGCCTACAAGAAGTACAATAACTTCCCTGGCCAGCATGATCTCCTGACTTGTCTCTAATCGAGCACGTATGTGATACGATGGGACGAGAAGTGACTCGTGCGACTCATCAACCAACAGCTGTTACATAACAACGTGAACAGGTCGAGCAGGCGTGGCGTAACGTATCCCAGGAAAGTATTCGCCATCTATAAGAACGACTGGATGTTAAAGTTAGTGCCTGCATTGCCACCCGTGGAGACTATACCACGTATTAATACGAGTGTTTCAGCGTAGTGTCCTTATTATATCGTTCTTGCTTCGTACATCTTACATTGTTTAGCTTTCAAGATAGCAGAATTCCTTCACTACTAATCTCATTTGTACCACTTTTCGTCTTCACTTGCGCAGACGATAGCAATGTAGTCAGTGAATATTGTCATCGATATTCTTTTAGCCTGAATTTTAATGCCCCTCTTGAAACTATCTGTTATTTCTGTCATCGTTCCTTCAATGTAAACAGTACGAGAGAAACACAGCATCCGTTTCTTACATTTTCTTTAATCCGAGCTCTTCGTTCTTGGTCCCCCACTCATACAGCTGCTTCTTGGTTCTTATACATACCGCATATTACTCTGTTTCTCTGCAGCTTACCTCATTTTTCTGAAAATTTCTATCCTTCACTGTTTTACATTGCTGAAAGCTTGTCTTTATTTTTCTTTAGTCTTGCTTCCATTATTAACCCGAACGTCAGAAATGCTTCTATGCCTCTATGCTGCCCCTGACTTCTCTAAACCCAAACTGATAGTTATCTAAGAGATCCTCAATTTTATTCACCGTCGTTCTCTGTAATTCAATACTAAGATGGCATTCTGTGTCATACGTTTACTGGTTTCCAATATTTCCATTAGGTTCATATTTCTGATTTCCTAACAGAAAGAAAATCTTCATAATCTACATAATACAGGTGGTTATCTGTTAAAAGATGTATTACTGCATGTTCTCCATCGTAGTAGAGACGAGTTTCTTCCTGAGATTTTACGTATGTCCAGTTGTGGCTTGAATTTATGAAGTTATTATAGAGAGTGAAGTGCTTCTTTTGTGATGTTGGAGAAAACAACTGCGTCGTTTGAGAAGACAAAACACTGCAAATTTTCATGTAGTCTGCCAGTAGTCTCTTTCTTCTTTCTCCCAAGTCTCGATCGCTTCTTCTAATATAAGACAACATTAGAGGGGATAGTACACCTCCATGTCCGAATACTGTTTTAACATCAGATGACTCAAACGTTTTGTATGATAACCTAACTTTTGACATGGTGTTACTTAGTTTCTACCATTTGTTTGATGCATGCTGTGGTTGTTCTGTCTTTTCTGAACCTGAGTATAACGTTATCGACAATTAGTTCATGACATCACTCGAAGCGTAAATGGTTGCCAATGCGTATTTTACCTCTTAGCAACAAATAATCCTAGACATATAGCGAGTATCGTGCCGAATACAGGGATTAGTGACTACAAGGCAGTTGCTGCTAGGCTGAATACTATAACACCCACAACCACCAAAAAGAAACGCAAAGTATTTTATAAAAGCTGATAAACGTGCTCTTGAAGCCTTTTTAAGAGACAGACTTCATTCTTTCCTGCCTGACCATGTAAACGTAGAAGGGGTGTAGAATGATTTCAGAGAGATAGTATCGACGGCAATTGAGGGACATATACCAGATAAATTAATAAGTGATGGTACTGATACTCCATGGTATACAAAACGGATCAGATCGCTGTTACAGAAGCAACGAAAAAACTATGCCAAATGTAAAAGAAGGCAAAATCCCCAAGATTGGCAAAGTTATAGAGAAGTTCGAAACATAGCGGGTACTTCTATGCGAGATGCTTTTAATAATTTCCACTACGAAACTCTGTCTGGAAGCCGGTAGAAAAACGAAAGAGATTCTGGTCATACATAAAACACACCAGTGGCAAGGCGCAATCAGAACCTTCACTCCGCAATAACAACGGTGAAGTCACTGATGACCGTGCCACTACAGCAGAGTTATTAAACACAGTTTTCCGAAAATCCAAGAAGACGGAGTAAACATTCCCGAATTCCAATCAAGAACAACTACCAAGATGAGAAACATAGAAGTAGATATCGTCGAGGTTACAAAGCAGCTTAAATCACTTAATAAAGGCAAGACATCCGGTCCAGATTGTGTATGAGTCAAGTTCCTTTCAGAGTATGCTGATACAATAGCTCCATATTTAGCAATTATACACAACCGGTCGCTCACAGAAAGATCCGTACCTAAAGACTGGAAAATTGCTCAAGTCACAGTAATACCCAAAAAGAGAAGTAGGAGTAATCCACTGAATTACAGGCTCATACCACTAACGTCGATTTGCTGCAGGGTTTTAGAACAGACACTGTGTTCGAACATTATGAAGTACTTCGAAGGAAACGATTTTTTGACACATAGCCAACATAGGTTCAGAAAGTAACATTCTTGTGAAACACAATTAGCGTTTTGTGCTCACCAAGTAATAGATTCCATATTTTTAGATTTCCAAAGGCTTTCGACACCGTTCCTCACAAGCGTCTTCTAACCAAATTGCGTACCTACGGAATATCGCCTCAGTTGTGCGAATGGATTCATGATTTCCTGTCAGAAAGGTCACAGTTCGTAGTAATGGACCGAAAGTCATAGAGTAAAACAGTGTTAATATCCGGCGATCCCCAAGGAAGTGTTATAGGCCCTCTGTTGTTTCTGATCTATGTTAACGACATAGGAGACAATATGATTAGCTCTCGTAGATTGTTTGCAGAAAAAGGTGTCATTTGTCGTCTTGTAAAGTCGTAAGATGACCAAACCTAATTGAAAAATGATTTAGATAAGAATCTGTATGGTGCGAAAAGTGGTAATTGACCCTGAATAAAGAATGATGTGAAGTTATTCACATGAGTACTAAAAGAAATCCGCTAAATTTTGATTACGTGATAAGTAGCAGACATCTGAAGGCTGTAAGTTCAACTAAATACTTAGGGATTACAATTACAAATAGCCTAAATTGGAACGAACACATAGATAATGTTGTGGGTAGAGCAAACCAAAGACTGCGAATCATTGGCAGTATGCTTAGAAGGTGCAACAGATCTACTAAACAGACTGCTTACACCACGCTTGTTCGCCGTAATCTGGAGTATTGCTGTGCGGTGTGGGAACCGCACCAGGTGGGCTAACGGATGACATCGAAAAAGTTCAAAGAAGCCTAGCTTGTTATGTGTTATCGCGAAACAGGGGAGGTAGTGAGACAGTCATGATACGTCCATTGGAGCGCCAATCATTAAAACAAAGGAGTTTTTCGTTGCGACGGGTCTTCTCATGAAAGTTCAATCACCAGTAGTCTCCACCGACTGCGAAAACATTCTGTTGACACCCACCTACATAGGGAGAAATGATCATCACGATGAAACAAGAGAAATCCGTCCGAGAGTGCAACGGCAGAGAGACAGTTTGAAGTTGGTTCATTGAACAGTCTGCCA
The DNA here is from genome assembly GCF_021461395.2 of Schistocerca americana. Classification (NCBI taxonomy): domain Eukaryota; kingdom Metazoa; phylum Arthropoda; class Insecta; order Orthoptera; family Acrididae; genus Schistocerca; species Schistocerca americana. Next base: position 198,109,084 of record NC_060122.1, on the reverse strand, counting down.
GGAAGTTTATTATGAGTAGCATAGTAATCACGCAGAAGTAGATGTAGATGTAGATCAGTTCTGTGGTTTTTCTATCTTTCTATCTGTGTGTAATGTTATCAAAGATCTTGACATTTGAAACAGCTACTGTGTGCGTGACAAAGTAACAGTTCGTCTTTAAATGTGATGTGGATGTTTCATGTATAGTTTTTCTTATAATCTTGTTCGCTATCAGCCTGAGTGTTTTAATCGGAATGACATTTTGGAAATCCATGCCACTTTTACGTAGACTTGGGAGAATTCCTGTTAGACTGGTTTTGATTCTAGCTTCCATGCCCTCATCCTTGTGTCTTTCCATAATTTGTATTTGTCGTAACTCGAGGAATATCTGTGCTCTGAGAGACATTCAGAATCAGATATCTAACTTCTAGCTTGTTGGAAGGGTCGCTATTGGGGATGTTCACAAAGAACGCGCTAGAGCTTGGTTTAGGAAAATATGGTTGAATATATCGGCTTCGACTCATTCTCAGGTTGAGTCTGAAAGGTCGAAGACTCTGAATACAGACTCTTGGTGATTAGAAATAATTATTCCATATTTGATCATAATATTTCTTTTCTTAGTGCGAAAATACCAGAAATGGTTGTCATCAGTTTTAAATAAAAGGCATCACAGACTCTTTCACAATATTCGATGATTCTTTCGTGTGATGTGTATAGTACTAGAGTGGCTGTGTATTTATTTTCTTTGATAATTTGCGTACTGAAATTTTCCAGCAAAATATTAATGTGGTGGCGTTGTATATTGGAAATCCTCCATTATTTGTGTCTTTTTTCATTGAAATTATTTGTTTTTACATGGACACTGATTAGTGGATCTTGAATTAGTCTAATGCGATCGTTAGTTGCCTCAGTTTGCCGGTCCAAGAAGCGTATTGTTGTTCAAAGTGCCAATAGTATATTTGCATTTTGTGTGACAATATTTTGGGTGAGTCCCATACATTCGCGCATTATTACCTTATGACTGCAGAATCCGATGAGAGATATAACCTAGTGCACTTACTAAGAAAGTAGAAGATAATGGGGAATGAATGCGAGTCAACCTCATCATTTTTTTACTCCAACCGTTCCCCTCTACGTGGGCTTTGGACTGGTAATAGAAACTACTGAGATTCGCGATACCATCATTAATTACTGCAGTATACTTAATAACTCCAGTATTTGACGAGCGTGTATTTTCTTTCTTTTTCAGACGCAGTTCTGCTGCATTTACAACTCTTTTTTTAAGGTCATTTCATCTGTTCGTTGGAGCGTCATTATTCAGCTACATATTACAGCTACGCAGTCTGAGACTTCCCTTCAATTTGCCTTTTTTCCAATATTTCTTTTTAATTTTCTTTATTACAAATAGCATTTCATTTAAAAAGAAGCTATGGTCACAGTCAGTGTTAGTATCTTTACAAGTTTTGCACTCTTCAATTTGGTTCAGGGGTGTTTGTTTTACTAACATAGTCAAGTAAGTATTAGTACTTTCGTGTTACGAAATCTTTCAAGTATACTTTCCTCGGGGAGGAGTCTCAAAAATTATATTTGCATCGAGCAACTCGTATATAGCGCATAAGTTTCCCAGGACAGAATTCACCTGTTACTTATCATCCTACATCATCACCCTCATTACGATTACATTAATAAAAATTTCAAACAATACACAAACATGTTGACAAAAATGATTTCAGGGAAGTAACGTAACTTACCGGAAGATTAAATGACAGTATGGAGAAGTAAAAGGTGAAGTTCTTTACACTATAGGCGTAGACTGAAAACTTCATTGAAGTGCGGAAGAAAGAACAGACAGATGGAAGAAGTACACCAAAGACCTGTACAAACGAGAGGAACTGTCCTGTAATGTGATATAAATGACAAGGAAAATGTGGTTGTTGAATAGGCGATTCAGTAATCCAATCAGAGTTTTACAGAGCATTGAATAGTCTGAGGTCTAACAGATCAACAGGAGTTGATGATAGTAAAATCCTTGATTGAATAGAACTAAGGAGTTGTTTGAAATAATGTCGAAAATACATCAAACCGCTAAGATTCCATCATATTACCGGAACACAATTTTTATGACATTGCCACACGAGGTTCTTGGTGATAAAAATGAAAACTATTAGACTGTTACTTTGAAACGCCATAATTGTAAACTGCTGAGCTGAATAATGTGCAGATGAGCAAAGGAAGAAATGTGAAGACTTACTGTATGAAGATGAGTTTGGTCTGAGGGTAGGAACATACAGGAAAAACATTTCTGACAGTGGGCTTCGTTGTGGAAAGGAGGTTGAAATAAAATTTAATGTTTTCCTAACATTTGTGAATTTATAGTAAATCATCAGCAATGAAAGGTGGAGTAAAATGTTCACATTCTTGAAGATATGAGGTAATATACACGGACAGACAACTTGTCTAGATCACCTGCAGAAACAAAGTGGTAATAATAACAGTGGAAAGTTGAGGTATACGAATTTGTGTTAAGCATGTAAACCAGATTTGCTGTTTATTACCACTGTTCTTCAACTTGTACGTCGAAGAGGCACTGACGGAAGTGAGAGAGAACATAGGACGAGAAAGAAAAATCAAATGAAATGACCTTTCTGGCTGAATGTAAGGGACACTCAGTACATATGATAAAACAGATGGACAATGTATGTATTACAAAATATGACCTAAGGTTAGACGTAGCACAAACTAACGTGACTGAGTATTAAAAGGGTGAAAACCCACTTCCTTAACATCAAAATATGAATCAGCACAGTAGCTGAAGAAGTGAAGCAATTCTTCTGTTTATGATATAAAATTAGAAGAACCTAAACAGTAGTTCAAGAAGTGAAAGAATTCTTTTTCTTAAGACATAGCACAAGCGTTTGTGAATATTCCACACAGTTTCTTTCTTTGCAGTGAGAAGTGAAACAATTCTTTTGTTAACATGGGTTGCCCAGAAAGTAATGCACCGCATTTTTTTCTGCAGCAATTCTTTATTAAACATAATGAGAATTGCATACAGAAACCCATCCTGTTGTACGGCTTTTCTCCAGCGCGAAACAAGGGCGTATATGCCCAGTCTGTACCAATCCTTGTCCTGGTGCGAAGCCAGTGCTTCACTGTGTGAATCACCTCCTCATCATCCTCAAAATGTCTTCCACAAGTGGTATCCTTTAATGGCCCAAACAAGTGGGGCTCCGAAGGGGCCAGGTAAGGTGTGTCAGGTATGACAGCCGTGGATGGTCTTCTCCAACCGCTGCTAGTCGTGGAGCTCCGCCGAACCGCCTTCTGGTGGCCTCACCCTCCGTGCCCAGCGACTAACTGTACTTCTGTCGACAGCAGATGCCCCATAGACTTTGTACAAGCATTTGTGAATATTCCCCACAATTTCTTTCTCTGCAGTGAGAAAGTCAATGACGGCACATTGCTTGTAACGTACATCACCTACAGACACCATTTAGAAAGTGTCCTGCAGCTACGGTATCTGTCGGAAGTGACGGAAACTTGACACGCCTACTCAGGAGGCTTCAAATAATACATACGTAACATTTCGCATCCGTAGCACTGTTTTCGGCTGAAAAAAAATGCGGTGCATTACTTTCTGGGCAACCCTCGTAAAAAATAAAATTAGAGACAGTGACAGGTTCATGGATCAAAAGAAGATTGGTACAGGTCAGGGAAGCTTTTTTTAAAAAACATTTCTGCTGCTATCAAGTAATGATATTGAAGAAGTAGTTCCTTAAAGTGCGCGTTTTATCACACGACTGAAAGAAATAAGGCTGTCGGAAATCCGAAGAAAAGGGAAGTAGAATTACTTCAAATATGTGCTATCAAATAATGTTACAAATTAAATGGAGAATTAATTATAACGAAAAGTTACACACGTCCGAAATTAAGACCATTGCAGAAGGGCGGCACATTGTGCGGAGGTAGGGCGTGTTCTGGGTTTCCTGTAGACACAGATCTATTATGATAGGAATAACAGGTGCATATCAGTATGCGATTGGAATGGCGCGGCAATGGGAAACGCAATCCAGAGCTGAAGTAAGCTGGAGAGTACGATTCTTCTGAGCAAAATGTTGAAACTACACACATTCATCATTTTATTCTGGCAGTATGTGGATCAAATGCTATGACACGTCCAGCCGCACTGAAATCGTGCCAACAATTTGGTCCCGGCAGCACAGACATGACCTGACTGATGCTGATGGGAAAGGACTGCTATCGATATCGACTTCGAACCGAGCTGATTCGCAGCAGTCGGACATTTCTCAATGTTGAAGACGTTAACACAGCGTTTCTCGAATAGCTACATGATCGAGGGGCGAACTCCTACCGTCGAGGATCTGAAGGTTTCCATACACTCCTACCGTTGTTTAAAGAGACTTCGTGATCACGTTGAAAAATAGTACACGTATCTGTCTTTTGCTATTGGGGAGCAAAATAACTGATGATGGTCGAAGTAGAGAGGATATAAAATGTAGGCTGGCAATGGCAAGGAAAGCGTTTCTGAAGAAGAGGAATTTGTTAACATCCAGTTTTGATTTAAGTGTCAGGAAGTCATTTCTGAAAGTATTCGTATGGAGTGTAGCCATTTATGGAAGTGAAACATGGACGATAAATAGTTTGGACAAGAAGAGAATAGAAGCTTTCGAAATGTGGTGCTACAGAAGAATGCTGAAGATTAGATGGGTAGATCACATAACTAATGAGGAAGTATTGAACAGGATTGGGGAGAAGAGAAGTTTGTGGCACAACTTGACCAGAAGAAGGGATCGGTTGGTAGGACATGTTCTGAGGCATCAAGGGATCACAAATTTAGCATTGGAGGGCAGCGTGGAGGGTAAAAATCGTAGAGGGAGACCAAGAGATGAATACACTAAGCAGATTCAGAAGGATGTAGGTTGCAGTAGGTACTGGGAGATGAAAAAGCTTGCACAGGATAGAGTAGCATGGAGAGCTGCATCAAACCAGTCTCAGGACTGAAGACCACAACAACAACATCTGTCTTTCCTCGAAGTGTATTTCAGCATTCAATGAAAGTTGTTTGACCTGTCATAATAATATGTAACTTACGTTTTGAAGACCCCTCGTAAGTTTATGGTGATTGAAGAAACATTAGAGGGAAGATATATCAGGGACAGACGGCTGACAGACTATGCAAAACAGATTGTGGAGGCTACTGGCCATAGAAATTAAATAATTAGCGCAAAATAGGAAATGGTGTAAGACAGCACCGAAAGACTAATGAAACACAAGGCTCAATAATTAACAACTGCATCTGTTACGTTCTTATAAGGTAAAACTTGTCCTGGTTGCCAAAGTTCCGTTCCTGAACGTGGATTTACGGACAGAATGCACTAATGGATTTTGCTCATAATATGGCTAAGAATATCGTATTGAATGTTGTTTTGGCTGACATTTATGTACCTTTCCTCAGTTTGTGACATATTTTGTCAAATCAGCGATGAGTCTGACATTTTCAATGATGGTAGGAAGAGATACTGCTGTATTGCTGAACGAATATCACTGATAAATACTTAATGTTGTGTCGTAATTACATTACCAAACATATATATTCAAAGAATGTAACATTACCGATGAATTCTTCAATTGCAAACCTGGAAGTACGAATCTCCACGTATATTGTAAATAATGAAACATAAATCAGGCGATCGAAAATTTAGTACAAAGTCGGAAAGGAACCAAAGTGGTATCTCAGTTGGTGACAATATTAAACGAAGGTTGGCAGCAAAGTAGGGACAATTACATTCTCGATTCCATCACTCTGAGTCACAGTTAATTGAAACACATTGGTAACCTGAGTGCTAATATTATTGAGTAGCAGCTGTGGCCGATTATTCCGGAATGCCTGCTACTTCTTAATATTATTCGGAAAAGTTTATTATTTGAAGGCTGATATTTGACTCTTTGCGGTACGTGGTATCACCCAGAAATCAGCAAATTATGCTTCCGTAAGGCATTTGTTTAATGACATATTAATGAAAACTTTCGTAGCATTCTGCTTTATTAGAGACAAGGCTAGCAACTGCTGCTTCGCTTATGTAGATTATATGATCTGTATATATTGTTTTTGTTTTCTTTAAATCCTAGAATATTTGATTTACCATGGCTCTTCCAGCCTGGTTTGTGAATACCAGCCAGCCGAAAAATAATAATAGATAATGATAATAGTATGTGATCAGTTTAAAATACAAACTTTGGGCGCTTGACAGTGGCTTTTTGGGTAAGGTTGGTTCATGGTAAGTTTGACCGTGAGTGATTTTTCTGAAAATATTTCTTTATCGGACTTCGTAGATTCAATAACTCCAAATATTTGACTTGAGCTGGACCAATTGTAACACGGAACCTTTCGCCTTGACAAGACCCCGTTTAACTGGAACAACACCTTCATCATAAAAGATACGCACGATTAAATAATATCACTGTATTTACAAAATATTATACGAAATTAAATTACACAGACACATTAATTCTGTTGCTTTGTGCAACTGTGAGTACGAATAGTGAGATTGCCTCTCAATAACATAGAATTATGGTTGTTTGCCAAATAATTATCTGCAGCGATGGCATATATGCGTCCGATCTGGACGGATTCAAGAACAAAAAAGATGCTGTCTTCTCGGCAAGACAACTGAACTGCGTAATTATTCTAATGTTTCAGTGGTTTCACGCCACAATCGATACAACCCCTTATACTAACTAATATCTTAAATAATTTTTTATTTATATTGTGATCTTATATATACTTTTTATGTTGTTCGCGAACCGCATCATCGTCTAAACTTTCCACGCTAAGTAAGGCCACACAAGCATGGCCTTTGCAAATGTAATTCTGACCAAAAAGCGATCCTGGTAACTTGATTCTGAGGCCCTTGTTAATTCTGACTTTTGAGTTTCTGTGGTGGTATTTCCATAGAAGATTTGATCCCTTAATACATATTTCTTTATAAGTCAAATACCAATTTTCATATACTTTTTTAAGATAATGAAATATTTTCCAAAAAATTTTCATCCCGTTTTTCTCCCCTTAGGGACTAAATTTCCAAAGACACTGAAACATATTTTTTTATTTCTAACCGAGAAACCAAGTTCAAATTTTCATAGATTTAGCTTTAGAAATGCTTTTAAAATGAAATACTTTCATAAAACACTTCATACCCCTATTTCACACACTTAGAAGTTGAATTTCCAAAAACACTGAAACACATATGAGTTTATTTTTTATCCGGGGAACCAAATAACAATTTTCGTAATTCTCTCTTCAAAATTACCTTTTAGCGACATATTTTCAAAAAGCCTTTCGTTCCGTTAGGAGTGGAATTTCTAAAATCTCTTCTTAAACAAGGTCTACAGCATAAGATCACCATCCTTTCCGAATTTCAAGTTTCTATTCTTAGTGGTTTGTCAGTCAGAAAACTACCTTTTATGCGTGAATTTAGAGGTACACAAAGGTTCGCGACGCTAAGTATGGAACATTCTGCTAGGTCTAACAAATTATGCGTAAACGATGGATCAAGAAGAACAGTTTCATTACGAAATTTCTGCTGCACCCCGACGAAGGACGTAATTTATCAAGCGCTCTAGTCGAAGTAGGTATAAGTCAATTAGCTGACACTGAGTGAAGCCCAGTTAATTAGTTGCTCCGTAGATTATAAGAAATAAACGCTTCATTCAGCGGACGATCGAGCGAACCACCAAATAAACAGTTTGTTGCAGATCGATCTGAGGACGTTTAAAGCAACAGTAAAATATTTTTGTTTTCTATCTGCAGCGTCAGGTCATGTATATTGCATCATCAACAGTTCCGACTTCTTAGGTCACCTTTTGATTATATGTTTGAAGAGAAACTAAAAAAAAATGAAAGTAAGTAAATTATTGATAAACTAAATTACTAGCTAACCTCAGATTCCATAGAGACCTACATGGTCATTTAAAGCAACAATAAAGTTCTTTTATTTTATTTCTGCAGTGTCAGGTCATGCAAATTGCATCATTAACTGCTCCGACTTCTTAGAAGGTCATCTTCTGATGATCTGTTTGAAGAAAACGTAAAAAATGAAAGTAGTTAAAATACTGATAAATTAAATTACTAGGTGATCTCAGATTGCATAGAGACCTACATGCACTTGAGTGTTTTAATGATTAACTCGTCGAAATACTACTGAAAAGCCAAGTTGCAGTAAGAGGCGGGTCTCTAAATTTGATGCGTATTTCATTTAAAATGTGATTCAAAAGACGTTTTGTTCCAGACACGTACAGCTTTCTTAAGTGGTGCCTTGTGAATGTCACTTTCATAATGCGTCAGGTCACTGGCGTCTACTTTTGTAAGACAGTGTGTAGGACTAAGGGTAGGGTAACAAAATTCCATCAGCTGGGAAAATTATTCAGTTGTTGAATTTCTACCAGCAACGGAACGTTATGCTCACGAAACGCACTGTCTATAATGTGAAACATAACAGTATAAGGCGACTGTAATGAGTGAAAAGAGAGTGAGACGCTGTTGTCTTGGACCTAAGGGCGTGTAAGCATTCACAACTATCACAAAGGCTCTGCTGCCTTGGATCCGAGCACATGCAAGCACTCACAGTTAGCATAGAGGTGGGGGTCTCTGGCCAGTCCGATTATCTTGTAGCGTGTTTGATTGCAGACGTGAAAAAAAATCTTTCAATAATGACAGAAAATTTCTCTAGCATTTCAAAATATTCTGAAACACGGCTGCTAAGAATCATGACTGGAAAATTTGTGATCTTCGTGGATGATGGGTGACGGTTGTCCAAGAGAGATATTCGCAATTTCAGTATACAATTCGCTAAAATTCTAGATAGCGAACTTTATGCAACATATGTGAAGAAATTAGCTCCAAAATATCAACAACGGTGATTATGTATAAAAAGGACACAAGCATACATTTTCTTAAACCATTAACAAATCCGAAATTTTTCTGTGTTCACTCATTTCTTTAAAGGTGGAGTTCTAAATCTGAACCCCTCGTCCATATAGGAATTTTTGTTTAATTTGTGTTTATTAGTCAACGTACCGTTGGTTACTAGATGTGGTCGTGTTTCCACCAAGTTCCATTCCAGGTCCTTAAATGGTAAAGTTTACATTCGATTACATGTCTCATTTCCTGAACAGTAGACTGTGGAATAGTACAATAGCTAAATAACTGTTGTTACCCTGATGTGAGCACGTGACGTTCTGAGCAGAAAGGAAAGTCGTGGTAATACTGAGTTAAGTCGACATTCAATCGTCTGTGCTCCAGTTTCCACGCCTTCAGTTCTTTCATTATGTGAATGTTCAACCAACATACATTCTTTACAAATATTGATTTATAAATAATAAGGTAAGGGGGAGACTTACCATTGAGACATCCGTAGAGCACTAGTGAACTGTCTATCAAAAACTGCAGAGGCTGTCATCCTATCTGTGCAAGATCTAATCGATATAGTGGGAGTAGAAAGGGTCCCAGAGAGGATAAGGGAGCAGTCCATACGGTTGCATCAATACCTACTCCTCAGAAGCATTCAGAGACACCTATAAATGGCCGCACTAGTAGCCACAAAGTCTTCATAACAACAGATACGGTGGAGGCGACTTTACCCATAGCGGCTATGAGATCACTGGTTCATGATGTGAACTAAACACAACAAGAGCAAAATGTATGGATCAACACAAATAATTCCAGACACCAGTAATGTGCCGCTCATTACTTGAATTGCGTAAAAATAGGAAAGTACTGGGATACCATGCCCGATATCCATAGTTCACCTGCTGCGTATATTTGTTCCACAAATCACTAACAATACTAGGCAAAAAACGTCAGCTCGTCGTAACCCTGTTAAAGCGGCCGCTAATTATCTAGTTTAAAACTCTCTCTTAACGCATGTATGCCTTGAATATACGTACCATCCTTCCTTTAACGTCACCAGCGAATAATAAAAAAGGTGGTTTGCTACGCCTGCTAAAAAAGCAAGAAAAATGTTTGTTTCCTAAACAGTTCACCTTACTTTTCCACATAGTCTCTGGTGTGGGATATACACATCATAAAGCGATCATCTAGCTTTTTCATCCCATCTGAAAAATTTATTCCGTCAAATTCTGCAAAATATTTGTTGACTGCAACTATCACCTCCTCGTTTGATGAAATTTTCTTCCCAGCAAGCCGAATTTTCAAGTTACGGACCAGGAAGAGGTCATCTGGGCTAATTCTGGTGAATAGGGTGGGGGAACCAATTCAAGGAAGAAATTCATGCACTTTGGCCACTGTTTTTGCTGATCTGTGGGATAGTACACTACACTGGTGGAACTTTTTTTCATACCAAACTTGGCCTTTTTCAGTTAACGCAAGTTTCCAACGATCCAATGATGAAGCATCATATGGTCCAGCTATGGTTCTGGCATTTTCCAAGTAATCTATGAGAATTATTTCTTGGCAACCCCAAAAACAGTGGTCATCACCTTACCAGGTGAGAAATTGGTCTTTGCCTTCTTCGGTGTACTTTCATAAGCCTTTGTACATCATTTGCACTGTCGTTTTAATTCTGGTGTATGATAATGGACCAGATTTCATCAAAAGGCACCCATCTCATATATAGCTTCTTCATAGCTAATTGTCCGTGCAGGCTATCATTCACTCCGTCAGTTGAGATGCCTACAGGATCAGAAAATTCAGAAATTTTTATTTCGCGGTCTTGCGTTAACATTGGCGTGTCCCAAAAGCCGTCAAGCGCCGACGCCACACGGCAACACAACGCCGTCGGATTGGTTGGCACCTCAGCACCCGCGACTCCACGACGTTCCGACTCCGTCATTTGCAGCGTGACCTGCAGAGAGCCTTCGCGTACATCGGAAAACAGTACAGAGGGCGTGTAAATCAGCAAGAGAGGTCACTCACACCACGAACCTTTTTCTGCTCTTGCCTATGTCAGGGGCAGCGAATCAGGAAGAAATGTACCTCCACAGTGCGTGTATTAAGAGCCACATCTACGACATTACGGCAGTTAGACTAAGCCAGCCACAAGAGTAATTCTTCTCCGGATCCAGCACCGCCAAACGCACGCCGCCGCCGCCACCGCCTCCGCCAATGGACCTCGGAACCAGCACGCGGGCCTGTTGACATTCTGCTAGACTCACTTGACAAGACTGTAGAAACTGTGAACTCGTACAGACTGTCACTTGTTAATATGTTCCAATGTGCTCCACTCAAGGAGAGCGGGGACTAGTTGATAGTCAATTAATAGTGAACGAACTCTGACTGTGAAAGCCTTCCTTTTGTTGTTCCAAGTACTTGAGTTTAGCTGTGAACTTATTTCCCTGTCAAGAAAGAGTTACTAATTTGGTTACTTGTTTATTTTGGCGGTCAACGAAGACAATGTGTGTTGAATTCATTGTGTTCTTAAACACAGAAGATGAACTATATACTCGTGTATTTCTTGTAGAAATGTTCAAAGTTCAGGATACTTCAGTTGGGGACGAGGATTTAATCCAATCGTCTACGCAAAACGGTCAGGGTGGCTTAGCTGTTCTAGGCGCTACATTCTGGAACCGCGCGACCGCTACGGTCGCAGGTTAGAATCCTGCCTCGGGCATGGATGTGTGTGATGTCCTTAGGTTAGTTAGGTTTAAGTAACCCTAAAATCTAGCGAACTGATGACCTCAGATGTTAAGTCCCATAGTTCTCAGAGCCATTTGAACCATTTTCTACGCATAAGTTGCAGCTAGTGCCTGCGTTCGGTCAGCTTTCACCAAGGCAACTGCCGCGGAACCTTTGGACCTGATCCACCCAGTGACCATTCTGCTGCAGAAGATACAACACACAAACGAACTACTGGTGGACCGACACGCAGCTCTAGCCCAGTCCATGGCCGAGGTTGGCGGAGAGTCAGCTCAAGTTTACGGTTCCATCAACAATGTCCGGCCGCCGCCACTGCATGTCTGGGAATTCGATCGTGCTACATTGCACGGATGCAACAACATTTTCTGGTCCGCAACATCACACGGGAGACACTACAACGTGCTTTCCTCCTGGCCAACGCCGCTCCATCACTTTATCAACTGATACTACAGCTTCACCCCAAGATAGAACTTCATGCCCTCCCTTGTCGACGTTGCGTTCTAGTCGACCACTTCGAGTCCCAGATGCACGTAGCGGCGGCGCGCCACAAAGTTTTTAGTTGCGACAGACTGTCTTCTGAGTCATACAGGGAGTGGATAGCCCGTCTCCAAGAGTTCTCCAGGGATTGCTACTTGTACCATGCGACTTAACATCTGTGGTCATCAGCCCCTAGACTTAGAACTACTTAAACCTAACTAACCTAAGGACATCCCATACATCCATGCCCGAGGCAGGATTCGAACCTGCGACCGTAGCACCGTTTGTATTGTACCGACTATAATGTAAGCGCTCCTATACCTCTTAATTCATGCGTATCACATAATTGTAGAATCCCCAGACGAGATGTTACCTCACGATCTCTTGAATCTTAAAGGTTCCGCTCTAGAGACGCGGGAAGCGAGAACGCTACCGCAAAACCACGAGCTGCGGACTGAGTGACTGTAGGAAGATACAAGACGACTTAGACAAAATTTCTAGTTAGTGTGATGAACGGCAACTAGCCCTAAATGTGTAAAAATGGAAGTTAAAGCGGATGGGTAAAAATAAGAAACTTCTAACGTTTGGATACAGTATTACTGGTGTCCAGCTTGACACAGTCAAGTCGTTTAAATATCTGGGCATATCTGCGGTATGAGTTGGAACGAGCTTGTGAGGACTGTGGTAAGGAAGGCGAATGATGGACTTCTGTTTCATGGGAGAATTTTAGGAAAGAGTGATTCACCTGTGAAGGAGACCGCATGTAGGACGCTTGTGCGACCTATTCTTGAGTACTGTTCGAGTGTTTGGGATCCGTACCAGGTCGGATTGGAGGAAAACGTCGAAGCAGTACAGAGAAGGGCTGCTATATTTGTTACCCGTAGATTCTAACTAAACTTAAGTGTTACGGGGATGCTTCGGGAACTCAAATGACAACCTCTGGAGGGAAGTCGACGTTCTTTTCTGGAAACCCTACTGAGAAAATTTACAGAAGGGGCATTTCGGTCGAAATGGCCGTGCAGTTCTAGGCGCTGCAGTCTGGAACCGCGAGGCCGCTACGGTCGCAGGTTCGAATCCTGCCTCGGGCATGGATGTGTGTGATGTCCTTATGTTAGTTAGGTTTAACTAGTTCTAAGTTCTAGGACTAATGACCTTAGAAGTTGAGTCCCATAGTGCTCAGAGCCATTTGAACCAGAAGGGGCATTTGAATCTGACTGCCGAACGATTCTGCTCCCGGCAACATACGTCGAGCGTAAAGACCAAGAAGATAAGATACGACAAATTAGGGCTCATACGAAGGCGTACAGACAGTCGATTTCCCCTTGCTCTATTTGCGAGCAGAGCAGGAGGGGAAATAACAAGTAGTGGTACAGGATATGTTCAAATGGCTCTGAGCACTATGGGACTTAACATCTGTGGTCATCAGTCTCCTAGAACTTAGAACTACTTAAACCTAACTAACCTAAGGACATCACACACATCCATGCCCGAGGCAGGATTCGAACCTGCGACCTTAGCGGTCACGCGGTGCCAGACTGAAGCGCCTAGAACGGCACGGCCACACCGGACGTCTAGGTACAAGATACGTTCCGCCGTGCATCGTACGGTGACTTGCGGAGTATCAACGAAGACGTAGCTGTAGATGCAGATCCCATGCAGTGCAACATCGGGCCATTGTCACTTTCGAATGCGCCACAAACCTGGATACTGCGTGATTCGATCAGCTGGTCAAATGGCGATCAAGAATTCCCTCAAGTATTTATAACGGTGTCTCCCACTAGTATGCATCTGCTTGTCCTTCACATTGATCACTCAACAGCTGATGCTGTTCATGCCGTTGTATATTCAATCAGACCAGACACTAAAGAGAAACAAGATTGATGCATTATCGTTACCTTTCCGCCTTTAATATAAAATTACAACTCTAATGAATTACATACCTTCAGAGGTTTGGTACATGCACAACGATACACAGACATGTTTTCTGGGTGCTTCACTTTCTTACTCGTCAATGTGTTATATCGTAACTATGAGATTGGCTAAACTCCCATAGACTTTAAAAGAAGGGTGTAAAAATCCTATTTGCAACAAACAAGCTGACGCTGATAGGTTTGAATGTTACCGAATTGTGTGTCTAATAAGTGGTAGATGCGAAATATTGACACGCATTATTTGCAGAAGAAAGGAAAAACAGGTAGAGACCGACCTTTGGGATGATCACTTTCTGTTCTAGAAAAATATAGGAACATCGAAGTTCATAATGACCCTGAGACAATTTTAGACCGTAAGGTAGGAAATTAGACAAAGAAAGAAATGAATAAATTTTGCAATCTGAGTAGCAAAATAAATTATTATGGTCTAAGTAGTGTATAAAATGCTGACGCAACTACAAAAAAAAGGATTCCAAAAATGAACAATTTAATTTAAGTATGAGGAGGGCCTTTCTGAAATTAGTGTAGCGTTGTGAGAAATCAAACGAGAAGATTATAAAATTGAGGCAAGAGTAGAATGGAAAGTGTTGATAAGCATCGCTACACAAGAATGCTGAAGAATGGAAGATGTTTTCGCATAACTAACGAGAAGATACTGAACAAATGTGGTAAAAATTTTGGATTCAGCCTGATTGAAGGAAAGTATTGGACGATACGACACAAGGTGTAAGGGTTCAAATGGTTCAAATGGCTCTAAGCACTATGAGACTTAACTTCTGAGGTCATCAGTCCCCTAGAACTTATAACTACTTAAACCTAACTAACCTAATGACATCACAAACATCCATGCCCGAGGCAGGATTCGAACCTGCGACCGTAGCGGTCGCGCGGCTCCAGACTGTAGCGCCTAGAACCGCTCGGCCACTCCGGCCGGCAAGGTGTAAGGGAAATAGTATTTTATCCATCTACAGCAGCTGCAGTTGTAAACATCGGAATGATCAGCAATCAGCTGCACAAAAGAAATTTTATTTCTTAACCGGTTTCAGGCACTCCATGTGCTTCTTCAGATGGTTGTAAGTATCGCATTATTTGCGGCTGCCAAAATTAAGATGCAGCAGCTGTCGTCATGTAGTTCATAGTACGTGTACTAAAGTGGTATAAATATGTTGCCCGCATTTCATTGGTGACAATCTTGTGAAGAAGCTCACTAAATGCCTGAAACCGCTTAAGAAATTAGATTTCTTTTACGTGTGTGGCTGATGATTATTACGAGGCTTGAAGGAAATGCTAATTTGATAATGGAAGGAAATGGGGGGAGGGGGGGGGAGGGCAAAAGTTTCGAACGGGGATGGAGATCTCGAACAAAGAAGCACGTTCAAATGTACCTGGGCTGGAGTGAAATACGGAAACATCAAAAACGCAACACATTACTGTGCATAATGCACCCTTTGGTATTCCAAATAGCATCCAGTTATCTAGAAATGGATAAATACAGGTCTCGAAATGGATAAATACACATCCTGTATGGGTTCAAGGAAATGATGTAACATTCTTCCT
Organism: Schistocerca americana; assembly: GCF_021461395.2. Lineage (NCBI taxonomy): Eukaryota > Metazoa > Arthropoda > Insecta > Orthoptera > Acrididae > Schistocerca > Schistocerca americana. The sequence continues at coordinate 198,093,469 of NC_060122.1, read as the reverse complement.
GCAAAATAGGGGCAAGTCTACCTAACGATGGTGGAGATGAAGGGCGATAACGCCTATTTCTCTCGAATGTAGACCACAAAGTCTCAGTAATATTTATAAACGTTGGCTGTGGTGGCTGGGAGAAGTCCAACAATTCATCCTCTTGCTCACAATTCCGGTCCTGGACTATGCCATCTGTGTGAGTAGTGGCACTCTGGTCTTGGAACACAGCGTCACCATTGGAGAACAAAAATTTTACAATGGGATGGACCTGATCAGCAAAACTGGTAACAAATTCCTTGGCAGCAATACGACCTTGCTGAGTAATCGTGGAGCCCATGGACTCCCACTGTATGGATGCCCAAATCATCACCGAACTCCAGTCCGATTTTCACTCTCGGCCGAAAGTAGGAAAAAGTGTCAGACAAGACTCACCCAACAAATCAACTCTCTTCGATTGCTCCGTAGTTCAGGTCTTATGGCTTTGGCACCAAGTTTTCGTGTCACGGACTTTTTTTTGCTGACAGGGTTTACGAGTGCGACATTGAGTTCTGCACTGACCTTTTGCAGCTCTCGTCCTCATTTTTCGGCACAATCGTCTTCAATGAGCGACTGTCACTGTCATTCAGCACACAGTTTTCTCCTCGTTGAAACTTAGTGGATGATGTTTTTCCTCCTTTCCTGTATGGAGTATGTATCTTCGATATGGTGCCTTTTGAGGCTCCAAACACTTCGACTCCCTTAGTTATGGAGGCATCCACCATACGTGCACCAACAATTAGCCCACGTTCGATTTCAATTAGCTCCGTTATAATGCACTCACAACTATACAGAACTCTGTTATGACTGACATTGACACTTGCAACGTACTGAGAACATTGCTTAGGTGCCATCCGTGGTGTAATGCCACTTCGTCGGACGAGAAATGAAAATCAAAAATTAGCTCAAAAATTCGGAAAGATTTCCCCAAAACAAGTTCCAAATTCCATGAGAAATGAACAAGCAAAAAAATTTCTAGTTAACACTATTATTTGGATATTAACCAGTAACTGAATCAGGAATCTAATACTTAGTAATTTATTGACATACTAAAGAAAGATAGGATTCCAGTAAAATCAAACCCAAAATTCAAAATACTAGTAAATCGCAAAATCATTATAATTAAAATTCGCAAAGTAGAACCAACATTCCCAAAGAATACTCCATGTGAGTATTATTTGAGATTCGTGAGTTATCGCTAAGGATAATTCAATCCATTATCATTACGTTACGAGAGTTAGCCAAATCAGGTCACACTTTTGAATGCTCGTATATGTAGGCGCAATTAGTTTGTTTTTTCAGAATTGATTATTGCGATCTACTATGACACAGTGAAACGATACTTTGACTCCAAATATCACGTTATTTAGAATTCAGATAGAGGACTTGAATATATTAGACAGAAGTGACTTTTAATTAGATAACCCGAAGTTAACACCATTTAGGAAGTGAACACAGATAGACAATTTCATTCGTAATAACTAATAGACTATGGAACTTGGCGATAGTTACGAAACTTATAATTTATAATTTCCCCCAACACCTGGAAAAGCTTCTTCCTCACGTCTCTGTTAGGAAGTGACTAATATTGTGTAATAAACCAGCATATCGTGTCAATTCACGCATCTTTCATTCAAGTTTTACAATATTATTTATAGAGATAACGTGCTGCGATATTACTTGACTGAAGCTCGGCGCTAATATAAAAACTCCTTGACGTTAGGAATTAACAACACTGTTACGACTGATTATAGATTTGAGATTACAACCAGTCTATAGGGAATTTGGTGTCTCTGGAACTGATTTGAACTTATCATTAATATTTAAATAGCAACTGATAAACCATCGATTATAAACGATTTAATTACGACATTTGGTGAAGTAAATATCTCGCACAAGTCGCGAGTTTAGTTCATCAATGTTCTGCTTTGTAACGTCGATACCGATACATATGAAATAACGTTCTCATTGCTCTACTGCTGAGTGTTAGCCAAGACCGACGATCAGAAGGATGTTTCAGTGGTCATATACGACAGCACAACCTGCGGGCTTGGCTAGCATCTGCACTTACGTTCAAGCATGAATTTCTGGCCATATTTCCATATTTTTGACTAAAGCCTGCAAGTAGCGTGCCGTAGTTTGCGCTGGTGCGGAAACTTGCACAGCACAAATTGGCGTGTAGAGCTGTATCAAGACAGTCTTTCGGCTGAAGACCTCAGTAATAACACAATGAAATGCTAGACCGGCCCTCGAACCCAGATATTTTCCTTTCATAGACATATTCGTTAGACCGCGGATTCAGACTTTCTGGCCGGTTTTTCGCTGAGCTGACATCCTGCTCGTAAAGTCCATATTCGTCCTCCGCTCAATTCATTTTAGCGAAACTGAATCAATTAACATTATGTAAATGTTGATAGTAAAATCTCGCTCCTCAGTTGGTGCCATATTCTCTTTAAAACTTCTTCAATGACTGACTTTTAAATCCATCTGTAAGGATACCGTTTGTTACTATAATCCAGTCAGTTGGTAGTTGATGGTTGGAGGTCTGATGTCACAGTTACAGGTAGCCTGCACAAATCAGCTATGTTGACCACTGATGCAGCATATACACGGATCGTGATAACCCCTTCAGCATCAACTAAGGCCTGAAGTTGACGCACTGAAGCGGCGAAACTGATAGCTACACAATAAATAAGACTATAAGGACGGCTGTGGGCGTTGTATTTTCTTACACAGGATGAGTCCTTTTGAAGACTGGTATAAGGGGTACATTTATTAATCAGTACAATGTAAGAGACTTCTACCGACGTACAATGAATGTGTTTGACCGCTACCACACTGCTGGAGAATATGTTCAAATGGTTCAAATGGCTTTGAGCACTATGGGACTTAACATCTGAGGTCATCAGTCCTCTAGACTTAGAACTACTTAAACCTAACTAACCTAAGGACACCATACACATCCATGCCCGAGGTAGGATTCGAACCTGCGACAGTAGCAGCACTGCGATTTCGTACTGAAGCGCCTATAACCTCTCGGCCACAGCGGACTGCGAATATGAAGTGACATGTGGTTGTGGCAAAGTATATATTAGCAAAACAGGATGGACGATAAAAGAACGTCAAAAACACGAATGCCATACGCGTTTAAGGCAAAATGTAAAATCAGCAGTAGCGGAACACCAATAACAATGTGATCAGGTAACGGACTTTAAGAACATGTGAGTGATAGCCAGAGAAAGAAGTGTTTATAGAAGGAAAGTCATTCAGACGGTTGAAATATCGAAAAATGGCTTCAATTTCAGTAGAGTAGATCGCCACAGGCTTCCGTCTTTGTATCTATAGGCTATCGCGAAAATAAACACCCAACCACGGCGAGCGGTAACACAAACAAGTGCCACGAAACAACAGGGGCGTCAAAACAACAATAATAGAGTAGAACCTCACTAATCCGACCTCGGATGGTCCGACTCCGTGTTTAGTCCGCCTATCCCATTTGTGGTGTTTGTTTGGACTTGTCAATCACTCATCGTCTGTGATACAGATCAGACGGTACTTGTCGATGATGGGTGTGGTAGTTAGATCAGTTTTAGTATGAAATAATTTGTACCTAACTGAATCAGAAAGTGTTACTTTCGACACATGTTTTGTAAATTACTGACATTGTTCTCCTTACAAATTTATTTATTTAAAACTAAATTGTGGCATCAACTAAACGTAAACATGTGACGCTTCTATTAGCGGAGAAAACGAAAGTTCTTAGGCAAAGGTGATTGTCTGGAAAACACTGCAGGTGAGATAGGAGTTGCCGTAACAACTGTTAAAGACTGGAGAAAAATTAGGAGAACACTTGAAATTCGTACAATGACGGCTGATGATAGGAAAGAACTGAAAATATCCAAGGAGAACCAAAAGGGAAATTCAAGGCAATACTTTGTGGGTGGGGTTTGAGCATGAGAGAAGAAAAAGAACTTCGTCATCTGGGCCAATCATAAAAGAAGAGGCACTGGTTTTCTATGAAAAATTAGATGGCGACAATGGAAACTAAAAGTTTACATGGAATGATGGCTGACTATGTCGGTGCCATTCGAAATGTTATTAATTCCAGTGAGAAGTTGTCTGGAGGCGAAACAGCTGCCAATGAATTTTTTTCTAAATTCGAAAACTTAGTTCAAGAGTTTAAGCTGATTGCTGATCAAATGTATAGCATTCATCAGTCTGACCTAAACTACAAAACGCTCCCTACAAGAACTTTTGCTATATGAGGTGAGTCACTTGTGTGTCAATGCAGTACTGTAATAGAGTATGTACAGTTGTTAAAATTTCACTCACAATAACAATATTGTACTGTACAATACAGTCGTATTTTACAGTACAGGCACTATTGTACGTTACACTTTTGTAGAAGTTTTTTTAAGTGTGTCGACATCATCTTTTCGTTTTGATGCTGTTTCAACAAGTAAATATATTTCAGACAGCATTTCCAGTCGAAAATTAAAGTTGTACCGTACTGTAATGTGATACAGATAAAAAAATGTTCCTGTGATAATCCAACCTGTTCTGCGTTCCGACCATACTCCCGGTTTCTTAGGGGACCTATTGGCGAGGTTTTGCTATATTTTGCACTACCCTTCTCTTCCAGTATCTAAAGTCAGCATTTATCAAACGCCGGCGGCTCTGCAATAGTAGCCTGAAGATTCCTCCGGAAATGGGTAGAATAAATAGCCTTTTATAAGTGAACAAAACACTGTCTGTCGATAGAATTTAGCCCCCCAGATGCACCAGTGGAATTCTGATGAAGATCCCAGCGGAGGGATCGAAACATCGAGCAGTGAAGGAATTTGAAAGAGAACGTGACGCGGCCTAACGACCCAGAACATTTTATCATCAATGACAACTGTGACAAACTTTATTTAAATGTGTTTTACGCCATAACTTCAAGTTCAATCGAAAGTCTGCACTGTGGCGTCTTTAAAGTGGGAATGGGTTCGCCACAAGATACAGGTGCTGCAGACGCCGTGCACTCGGTAGAAATCTGCTTACATTACGGAGATACTGAGTCTGTGAGCTTTTAAGCACCTCGTGCCAATTACCACCTGCGCCGGCGCAGAAAGGCGGCCTCGCTATCACTCACCCACCCCCAACTGCGGCGGAGAAAGCGCTTCACTTTGCGCATTGTCCCCGCCACCCTGTCTGTCTCCGCCATTTGCAATTCTTGCACCTGCCGCAGGGCGAGCAATGGGCCAAAGTGGCTTGTTGGGCCGGCGCGCTTTAATCAAAGGAGGGAAACTTGTGAATGGCACGGCGCGGCTTTGAAAGTCTCAGACTCGGCGTGATGAGGTCTTTGGTTTACTTCTGTCTTCATTTGTCCCTAAAGAGTCTTTGAAACCGCCGGCCGCGCTAATGCCTCCTGATCCCCCCCCCAGGGCCAACTAATTAGCGAAGTTACGGCACGTCTCTTCGGCTGCGCTGTTTTTGCTGCCAACCTCTAAAGATTCCTACTCAGTTTCCCTTCCAGCGATCCGATACCGAGTACAAACGAGGAAATCTCTCGGTCGCCGATAACGTTCTCTGCGTTTCCGCAACTGCCGAGGTACAAAACAAGAACAGTGTATTGGGGGATCCAAAACGCTACAATGTCGTCCTATCGTTGGAACAGTCGTGTTCATTTATTTATAAGAGCTTGATATACAGGTATTAAACACTTCTAAATACACGGACCGTAAAGTCGTGACATTCACTTAGAAGAATGCTACCTTACAGGATGGAGAAAACAACATTATATCAAACTTTAGAAATGGACACAAACACTCTTGACATTTATTTCGATGATTACCAATCGATTCTCAGACCCACATACCATGATGGTAGGCGGTGGCCGTGAATGTAGCGTGTGTTGTAACTCCATGAAAGTAAACTTTGACTATCGTGAAGTTACAACAACCGCTCCATTCACCACCACCGCCTTCATGGTTTCGACGTTCTTAGAATTAAAATACCCCTCCATTCGCCGCAATCGCCTATCATAATGGTATGGAAATGGAAATGAGCGTTTGGCGCCGTTGGCTGGGAGGCCTCCTAATGGGGCAGGTCCGGCCGCCTTGGTGCAGGTCTTATTACATTCGACGCCACATTGGGCGACCTGTGCGCCGGATGGGGATGAAATGATGATGAAGACAACACCCAGTCCCTGAGTGGAGAAAATCCCCGACCCAGATGGGAATCGAACCTCGACCCGTACGACGGCAATGAGTCACGCTGAGTACTTGGCTGTCGGGGCGGACATCATAATGGTATGAGGGTATGAGAATGGTCAAGAACTGACAGAAACTGTTTACCGTCTAAATAAACGGTTTTGATGTCGAGGGTATTTGTGTACATACACTACTGCCCATTAAAATTACTACACCATGAAGAAATGTAGATGATAAACTGGTATTCATTGGACAAATATATTATACAAGAACTGACATGTGATTACATTTTCACGCAATTTGGGTGCATAGATCCTGAGAAATCAGCACCCAGAACAACCACGTCTGGCAGTAATAACGGCCTTGATACGCCTGGGTATCGAGTCAAACAGAGCTTGGATGGTGCGTACAGGTACAGCAGCCCATGCAGCTTCAACACGATACCACAGTTCATCAAGAGTAGTGACTGGCGTATTGTGACGAGCCAGTTGCTCGGCCACCATTGACCACACGCTTTCAGTTGGTAAGAGGTCTGGAGAATGTGCTGGCCAGGGCAGCAGTCGAGCATTTTCTGTATCCAGAAAGGCCCGTAAGGACCTGCAACATGCGGTCGTGCATTATCCTGCTGAAATGTAGGGTTTCACAGTGATCGAATGAAGGGTAGAGCCACGGGTCGTAACACATCTGAAATGTAACGTCCACTGTTCAAAGTGCCGTCAATACGACAAGCGGTGACCGAGACGCGTAACCAATGGCACCCCATACCATCACGCCTGGTGATACGCCAGTATGGCGATGAATACATGCTTCCAATGTGCGTTCACCCCGATGTCGCCAAACACGGATGCCACCATCATGATGCTGTAAACAGAACCTGGATTCATCCGAAAAAATGACGTACACCCAGGTTCGTCGTTGAGTACACCATCGCAGGCGCTCCTGTCTGTGATGCAGCGTCAAGGGTAACCGCAGCCATGTGGTCTCCGAGCTGATAGTCCATTCTGCTGCAAACGTCGTTGAACTGTTCGTGCAGATGGTTATTGTCTTACAAACGTCCCTATCTGTTGACTCAGTGATCGAGACGTGGTTGGACGGTCCGTTACAGCCATGAGGATAAGATGCGTGTCATCTCGTCTGCTAGTGATACGAGGCAGTTGGGATCCAGCACGGCGTTCCGTATTACCCTACTGAACCCACCGACTCCATATTCTGCTAACAGTCATTCGAGGCATCACAACAACGTTTCACCGGGCAACGCCGGTCAACAGCTGTTTGTGTATGAGAAATCGATTGAAAACTTTCCTGATCTCAGCACGTTGTAGGTGTCGCCACCGGCGCCAACCTTGTGTGAATGCTCTGAAAAGCTAATCATTTGCATATAACAGTATCTTCTTCCTGTCGGTTAAATTTCGTGTCCGTAGTACGTCATCTTCGTGGTGTAGCAATTTTAATGGCCAGTAGTGTATTTAAAGGAAATTTTTTGAAATACTTTTAGGAAGTAAATGAATCATAGATCCACAGCAGTAAATGACAGCCGTTAGCGACGACCGCGAGGAAGTGTGTGCATTTAAAGTTATCTCACCTACTTGTTGTTACGCTACAGAGCGCAGTTACCAACTAAATTAGCTTCAGATAATGGTTTCAGTTGAAACGTCAGTGAGGCTACTAAATTCCTATCCACGGTTGCCTACGCCTATACGCAAATTTTCTGTAACTTTTTCTGCGTAAAATTTCACTATTAAATTAGTTACTATCAGTACTCTGGCGTCAATAATTTGTTAAGATAATATGCTACGTTACAGAAACATCTTTGCTGTGAGATAGTCATGTGGCACTCTAAAGTGCAATGTTAGTGCAAAGTGACCTAAACTGGATTCCCCCTCCCCTTTAAAGGGTACCCCCTAGTCGCTTGGTTTCGCATTTTCCTTAACACCAGTGGGATCAAGCTTCTAGTCTGAAGAGGGGTGCACAAGTCGGACGCTTCACTGCTTCACTTGTTGATCACCATTTCGCCATTACATGTTTTGCTAATGGTGAATGTTACACATTGTGCTATATTTTTCGTTATTTCTACAACAAATTGCCTAGTGATCCTCAAAACCTGTAAGTGTTTTTGAACAGTGAGGCATAAGCATAATGTTTACGATTAAACTGCTTTGTTTAAATGTTTGGTTGAAATGGAAAATGGAAATGAGCGTTTGGCGTCATTGGCCGGGAGGCCCCTCGCGGGGCAGGTCCGGCCGCCATATCGCAGGTCTTATTACATTCGGCGCCACATTGGGCGACCTGCACGCCGGATGGGGATGAAATGATGATGAACACAACACAACACCCAGTCCCTGAGCGGAGAAAATCTCCGACCCAGCCGGGAATCGAACCCGGGCCCAGAGGACGGCAATCCGTCACGCTGACCACTCAGCTACTGGGGCGGACTTTGGTTGAAATGTACACCGTTAACAAATTGTAGAAACTAGACTCTAGTCGCGTATACTGGACTATCTTCATTGCTTAAACCATGTAAAGTAACACATCGTGTTACGAACCCCCCCCCCCCCCGCCCCCCCCCCCCCCCCCAAAGAACGCCATGTGCAGTGTCTAGCACTCTAGTGCGTGGGCGGCCACGCAGTGTCGGAAACAAAGGATCAGTCAAGAGTAATTATTGAATATGAAATCAGGTGACAGATTTGGGACTTTTCGACGAAGAACAAATCGTTGCTCTATCCGTAATTTGCATCTCAATTTTATTTGGAACTATCTAAGTATTCTACAGCGAATGAAGCATCTAAATAATTACGGCAACGAAACACATCTTGTAATAATTATTTTTCTGCACACAGAGAAATCGAAATTTGTAGACAGATCTCTCCTGCTGTCGTTTTGAGAGGAATTAATAAATTGTTCAAAATGGTGGTGGCCGTTAAACGATTCAAGGTCAAACCGAGCTTCTTCTTCGTCTTGAGGCTCGCACGAGCACAGAACATCCCGCCCCCCAATGGCATAGGGTGCCCCAGGTTAAGAAACTACTTGGGTAAATGGAAGCGGCCAGGTCTGCGGACCAATAGGTGACAGCTAGCCTCTCGAGCACCCAGGTTGTTGGAACCGGAGCTACTTTCAGCCATGGACACACTAGCGTGAGTTGCCGACCAGGTAAGACGACCTGATCTTCGCCGCTCCAGCCACATTCCGGAACATGGTCTTGGAAGGTCTCGCCTGCGACCGCCTATTGCCCATTAGTATGCGTTGCGTGTGACGGGAAAGCATAACGGTTCGTGATTTCGGGCAAAGTCTAATAATGATGCTCGGATTCGATCGCCGTATTTCGCGTTAGGAGAGTAGCCGTGCTAGCCATGCGGTAAGGTTCGCCGAATTGTGCCACCCCCCCCCCCCTCTCCTCCCCCCCACCCCCTTTTGTTGCTGAAACTTAGTCCTCATGGTTCAGGATTTTCACTCCGAAGTGTTCTCAGTTCAACTTACATAGCTATAGGTGATGCTATCTCTATATTTCTATCTCTGTTTGACATTCTGTGAACGTGTCTATGTCAGTGGAGGCTGCCATCGGTCTAGAGTACATTGTTCCTTACTAATTTCGGAATATATATCTTTGAGAAAATTTCTAAATCTTATATTTGTGATGGGATTTCTATCACTTCCCCCCAGTATTTATTCAAATCAGTGACTCCGTGTAAGTAGGGTCGTTGTTCATTTCTTCTCACGGTCTATCCCGATGGCCTATCAGTATTTATTTCACCCGCTAACAGTGACAAGCTCTTTTGATCCAGACCGCCTGGGATACGGAAAATGAGGCATTCAGTTTAGACGTGGTAGCGCAAGTAGACCCTTTACTTTTTCATATTTTAAGACTGTTTGTATTAGTACACGTTCTTATTGTCTTGCAGATACCAACAGCATAATGAGAAAATGTGACTAAAGTCTGTCTAAAATGCCTAGTTGCCTGATGCAGTTCAGAAAAAGAAGATGGCTTGGAAGATGGCCGGTAAAAAAATTATTATTCCAAAAGTAACACTTATGCCATAGTTCAACATGAAGTACACCTGAAGAAGCAGCAAAAACAAAAATAGGCAGACCTACGATTTTGGGCACAGATATCGAGTAAGAAATGTCTACTATTGTCTTTCTTTGGGCGTGTGAAGGAGTGCTGTACAGTTCACAGAGAGAAATAACACTGAGAACTCTCTCAAAGACGAAATTGTTGGTAAAAGCTGGCTTAGTCTTTCTTACATGTTATTCTTTTTATTAACAACGCGTTTCGCCTTCGTGGGGCATCTTCAGATTATATTAAAATTTTCCTTTTACAGCATTTTAAAAACCTTAAAACGGCTTCGTGCTAGACTGAAGCACGCGGCGAGTGAGATGAACCTGCAGAGACTTTAATGAAGTTTTACCAGGAGACCAGAATGGTGTACCACTCTGGTCTGCCTAAGATAGTCTGAAGATGGCGTACAAAGGTCAAACGTGTTGTTAACAAAGGAACGAAATCCATTACTGTTGCTGTACGAGACTGCCAAAAGATGTGGAAGATACTTTTTTTTTTAAACGCTACAAAAGCAAACTGTCAGAAATAGAGTCTACAGTAACATGTTATAACATGGCTCTTGGGCTGAGCAAAGAAAACACTGAGAAATTCCATAACCTTCTGAAAGGTGGTGCCCCACGTACGAAATGATTACACTTTCAACTTCGGTAGGACAACATTCATTGCGCTACATGGCCACAACACATACATGTTAAGATGGAGTGGTTGTGAATACAAGTTCACAGACGTCGTGACATGGAGCTGTAAGGATCTCGGATGTAGCCCTTTGATTCTCGACCCACACCGCTTGCACCAGAGTGTGCTGTTCCCTCAGACTGTTGTTCTGATGAGGGCTCCGTGGAATCCCACACATTCTTGATCAGGGAGAGATCCGGTAATGCAAACGGTCATCCCATAGTATCCGCAGCTGGGTGACCGGGAGGTGGAGCCAGTATGAGGACGAGAAATGGCTCTGAGCACTATGCGACTCAACTTCTGAGGTCATTAGTCGTCTAGAACTTAGAACTAATTAAACCTAACTAATTTAAGGACATTACACACATCCATCCCCGAGGCAGGATTCGATCCTGCGACCGTAGCGGTCACGCGGTTCCAGACGGAAGCGCCTTTAACCGCACGGCCACACCGGCCGGCCTGAGGACGAGAGTTGTCCTATTGAAACAGGGCATGGGTGTGAGATTTCACGAACGGCAGAGTCACCGTTGCAGGACTGCTTCCATGTGCCGTGCAGTTGTCATGAAGCCCACTAGGAACATTAAAGGTGAACGAACGTCCATAGAACGTATAAAGGGCGATCAAATGAAACCTGGTCACCAGTGTAAAGTAACGGTAACGATTATATTAACTCAAAAATGTAGTTGGAAGAAGTGAAATATTTAGGTCATATCATCAGTAAGGACAGAGTGCGAACAGATTCGAGATTGGTACAGGCTGGAAGGGAATTTCAGGAGCCGAAAACAGTTAAGGAAGTGCAATCATATGTCGGAATTTGTAATTTCTATTTAAAGTCTGTGAAGAGTTTTTCCGATTTAGCACAGCCATTGACGTGATTGTTATGGAAGGGTGTGAAATTTGAGTGGACAGAAGAGTGTCAGAAAGCGTTTGACAAACTGAAAGAAAACATCAAGTCTGGTTCTTGTGTTTCCAGATTTTGAAAATGAATTCATTCCAGCATGCGATGCATCGAATCAAGCATTAGGGTGTGTTCTTAGTCAGGAAATTGATGGGAAAGCACATCATGTAGCCTGTGTGTCTAGGCAGTTGAATGCAGCAGAAAAGAATTCCTCAACAATAGAGAGGGAGCTGCTTAGCGTAATTTATGAAATCACATATTTTAAATATTATTTCTATGGGAGAAGATTTCGGGTAGTGACAGATCATGCTGCGTTGAAAAATGGTTCAAATGGCTCTGAGCACTATGGGACTCAACTGCTGTGGTCATAAGTCCCCTAGAACTTAGAACTACTTAAACCTAACTAACGTAAGGACAGCACACAACACCCAGCCATCACGAGGTAGAGAAAATCCCTGACCCCGCCGGGAATCGAACCCGGGAACCCGGGCGTGGGAAGCGAGAACGCTACCGCACGACCACGAGATGCGGGCATGCTGCGTTGAAGTGGTTGTTGGGGTTGAAGGATCCGTCCACTAGACTCGCTAGGTGGGCAGTGAGGTTTAGTGAATTTGACTACAAGGTGGTGCACAAGCCCGGGAAGAAGCACGGTAATGTGGATGCACTGAGTAGAAATATGGCAAAAGCAGAAGTCATAGGTTATGACCTAGCAGTATGGCAAGAACGAGAGGACACTGACAACGACTGTAAATTGTATCAGACACACCTACAATTTAATATGTAAAACGGTCTTCTTTGCATGGAAACTAGGTTAGGGCCAAGGGTAGTAGTGACAGCTAAGCTGAGAGATGTAGTTTTAAAAGAACGAAATGGTCACGTGTTATCTGGTCATGGTGGGTGTAGAGCGACGAATAGGAGAGTAGCAGAGAGGTATTGGTGGAGAGATAGGAAAGGAGATGTGGATCAGTGCGTCAAGAATTGTACAACATGTGCGCAGAGAGCAGATTTGAGTCGGAAATGGATAAAGCTACAATAGCCGAGTGGTGTTAACTAGACTTCTGCAGGGGTAGCTGAGAGTGTGTGGGATGTACAGGGAGTGATAACAAATCTGCTAGAAGCACTGCATCACGCATTGTGAGGCCAGATAAGTACCGATTTGTTACTGCGAGACCAATATTTACGTGGGTTGTGCAAGGTGCAGAAGGAACTACCGTTTGGGTTATATTTCACAATGGAGCCCAGAGAGCGAAATTTTCCGTTTTTCTACCATGTTGCAGCAGTAAACAACTGACTGCGCACGAGTGTATATTTTGGTCCAATTCCCAGTTATGGGGAAAAACGCGAGGTTTCAATGTTACACGGTCTACCTGTATCCAGTGAAGTGGCGAGCGTTGAGCAAATTTGTAGAAGTAAAAACTATGGACGTACTGCTGATCTCGGCAATTAACAGCCGGGACGCTGAGATGACAAGGGAGGAATTATGGAGCTGCCATAGACGGAAGCGAACGGTATGTCCAGCCAGGGTGATAAGCGTCAATCTGGACACGCGCACAGTGCAATTATTCTGAACCAGGAGGAAAGAAATAGACTGTCTAAGGGACATCGTGGAGCCAAAATTGAGCTTACAACGGGTCGAAATGCATTGGATCTTCTCCACCTACAAACATTTGACAGTAGTAGCAAGTTGTTTTGAGCAGAGAGTATTTGCAGAAAGAAAACGTATAGAGCTCGAGGGGAGCGGAATTTTAATCGATGAAACTGCTTGTAACGTAATAGAACCAACCTTCCATCTGCAAGCATCAATTTCAGGATTCATGCAACTGAGTGTTACACAGCCACAGCTGTACTGACCAGAAGCAACTTTAGAGTTTTGCCAAGGCAGAATCTGACCTTGTTAAATCAAACTCTGGAGTCAGGTCTGTTGAGATCCATAAACCAGTTCATTTCAGAGCAAGAGGAGTGTATATTAGCCGAACAGCTTGTGGAGCATGTCGCTCCGTATAGGGAAAGGCAACGGCAAGTAACAATCGTTTTGAGCATCTCTGTGCCAAGTGCCATCGCAGCTTCAACTTCGTTGTGTGTTGTTTTCATTCTGATGAGGCGGAGAGCCGATAAGAGGGGACCGAGAGTAGTCCAAATCCCAGTGGATCGGATACCGATGGCGTAAGATGGGTAGGTAACGGGTTGATCGAGCATTAAGTGGTGTTTTCCTCCAGTAAGGAATTTTTACGTTTTGTTTCTTGTCATGTGTTTTAAGAGAACTAGACCACATCTAACTTTTCTAGTAGTAGTAGTAAATATGTCATAAGTACGTGCCATAGTTAAGAGTAGTTAGAGGTCGATCTGGGGACCGGATCTTTCCCAAGGGGGAAATAATGTAGCAGCACCACCGCTTACGATAGAAAAAAGTTAGATTCGGTGCAGTATTTCTGAGCGCACAATCTACAGCCAGGTGCGGGCCTGTTGACAGCAACTATGATTACCAGTAGTTTCGAAGTAGAATGGAGGTCACAGGGCCGTAGAACCGCTGAAAAAAGTAAGAGCAGCAGTTTGCATGGCGCAAGTTACAGGTAGAAGGGGCCGACTGGCCCAGCCTAGGTGTTATGAGTACATGATTTGGAGTGGCGCATTAGCAAAGCAGAGGTGCAAAGCTGTATATAAATAGGTGCTGGTTTTCTGAGGATTCGATTGTGGCAGCTCTCCTGGATGGTGGGACGTGTCGCACCACGAGCTACATGCTGCAGCAGATGGGGCGCTAGCGTTCCAGTCCATGGTGGAGCGCTGGTTCGACACTCTGAGGTCAATGCGGGGTCTGTAGCCAGCCAGCAGCGGGCTCCTCGACGGCTTGCTACCGCGGGCGGTCTTGTTGGCTCCCAACACACGCTGGAGGCATCCCGAGGCGACGGTAGCAGATTTGGCTGTCAGATCACAGGTGCTTGTTTTCGTCCGCGATCTTAACCATGATGGCGAAGAAGCACGCAGCAGGTCGCCCTGTGGCTCCAAGCAAGCGGCACTGAGGCAACGGGGACGAAGGGAGCTGAGTCCGCTGCCGGCTCATCCTGACATCGTCAAAACACCGCCTCTGTAAACGGCCAGCACGCCACAGTACATTGCATGGGTCACTGAGGTAGCCCTTCTGCCCCAAGATGTTTTGCAGACATTGAAGTGGTGTCCTTGGCATCGCGGAACCCTGTGACGCAGACAGAGAGGAACACGGCACTGTAGATAGGAATAATAAAACAATTGAAGATCACGGACGAGTTTAATACGGCGCATCCTGACAGTTTACATCCACGTCCAGCAGTCCTCCACTGCATGCCAACATCTATATTTGGCAGTGGCAGCTATGATGAAGAGGTTTGCACAGGAGAGGAATTCGTGGCAGGCCACATCAAACCAGTCAGAAGACTGATGACCAAAGAAAAAGAAAAGGCACTCCATGGGTATCAGCTTTCAGGGCATCCTGATGTCTCTGACGATAAACCTATTTAAGTGGACCCTCAGCCTTTCTTGTTGCCATTCTATCATGGCAAAGTTCATTTTTAGTAAATTAATATTTCTTTGAGACTATATATGTGTATTTTCTCTAAGGTAAGCGGACTTAATTCCTTTTTCATCAACATCGGCAATGTAAGTTATTATTTATTTACATTAAGCCTCAAGTTTCTATTTGAAAGGCTTTGTTAGAGAATGGCTCATGTCCGTTGTTATTTGAAAGTAAGTTTAGAAATTTGTGCTGTGCATTATTGGGTACTGTTTGTTTATGTTATCCAGGGGCATTTGTATGTTGGTAATCCGTCAGTTCTAAGTTATTGCTCCTGTTACGATTTTTTTTAAAGAACTTGTTACTTGCAGTAATTGCTCTGTTTGTTACAATGTATTTCTTACCTTATATTAAATATTATGACAAAGTTTATGTATGTGGTAATGAAGGCTGGTTCATAAGTTATTTGTATGTGTTAAACCAGTGACTGAAGCGTTTGAAATCCTTTAGCCTCAGTTCTTCCCTCAAAGTCTTGTGGCCACTTAACAGGCCGTAACTTCTCATTACAATTTGTTTCTTGTGCCTCACGAAAGGGTCGCGCTCAGTTCTTCCAGTGTGACGGCCTCAAGAGTGTGTCGTCTCCCTGTGATCTCCCCGAAGGCAGCTGGTCGTACAGCACGTCCTCAACATCATTATCAGGCCTCTGATTGGCTAGATGGAAAGCTCGGTAATAATATGTGGCGACGCTGAAGATGGCGTCATGTGTCTCTTCACATTGCCCGTCTGCCGCAATAACTGCCGTGATGAGTCGCCTCTAACAATGTCTGCCTTCTCGAACGACATAATATGTTGAAGCATGTTCGCCAGGGACAGAACCGTGCAGCCTCGCTCGAAACCGCGTGCCTTCCAGTTTGGCCGCTGTGATACGCAGGAGCCGCCGCTGAGTTAGGTGATCGGGCGTTTAGAGCTCCGGCGAAGGTGGTTGCGACGACAGTTCCCTCAAGGTCGCGTAATAAGACTTAGAGGTCGACCACTGCCAAAACGCCCTGTCGCACCCCCAAGCCATGAGCGTGCAATGAATAGCTGCTTTGGCGCAGTGTATCTCCCACTGTATCCCGGAATATTAGACAGACGTCGTCGTTCACATCCGTGACAGGTGTCAGTGATAGCAAGATGACAAGCTGCTCCACGGAGAATCGAGAAGTCCATGGTGCTCTACTATGGCCTGTCTGTTGTGGCAGGATCACGACGCAGGTGAAGGCCTATTGGTTGGTGAACGCGGTGAGCGACAGCACAGCACTGACGGCGCTGCTCGAAGACCCGTCTCATCCACTGCGGATAAATGTTCATGTATGGTGCAATGATAGGTCCCTGACAATCACGTGAAGAGTCTGACATGTAACATGGTGAGGTATCTGCTGCTCAGGGCGTAAGACGCTGCTAAAGTCCCCACCCACCATTAAGCGCTTCATGTTGCCCGGAAACAATGGAGCCACCTAGGTAAAGTAGTAAACTCTTCGCTCCCTATATTTCGCCATCCCAACCTTGACGTAGAGATTCATGAGACCGACCGCACTGATTGTGAGCACAACGCCTCGGACTGATGACAAATAATGTATAACACATAACAGTTTGGCTGTACCACCATCAACTTCCGTAGCTGGGTTGCTGTAAGAAGTGCAGCCATAAAAACGGAGGCGCAGATCAGTGCCGACCCTTTCGAAGAAGCAGTATATCAATGTCTGACTCCCGAATCATGCCTTTTAACAGCTGAATTCCATGGAATTAATGCCGACGTTGCCTGTACCTATCCAACACACCTGGATCGTTGGATAGTAGGATGACGTATGTCGCAGTCGTTTGAGCCACTAAGGGCCATGCAGCCCGGCTGAGCGTCCCTATCACTGTCAACGCGCATATTAGTGATCGGCCGAGGCAAGATGTCCATCCCACGACTCACCGGTCGCGGCACCAGGTGGTCGTTCGAGTACTTTCCAGCTCCATCTCAGACGCCCGAACACCAAGGTGGAGGTACGGTACGACAGGCGACTGATGACGTTCGTCTGTAGTCTTAGCCACATCATAGCCGGGCTACCCGTCAGTGTGTTGCGCATGCCGCGCGGAATTAGCCGAGCGGTCTAGGGCACTGCAGTAATGGACTGTGCGGCTGGTCCCGGCGGAGATTCGAGTCCTCCCTCGGGCATGGGTGTGTGTGTTTGTCCTTAGGATAATTTAGGTTAAGTAGTGTGTAAGCTTAGGGACTGATGACCTTAGCAGTTAAATCCTATAAGATTTCACACACATTTGAACATTTTTTGTGTTGCGCATTGTGAAGCTGCCATTGTCCTTGGGGGGGTCAATGCTGGC